>NW_025841941.1:0-1520 GCF_002878395.1 Capsicum annuum
AAAATGTAGGGTGTTACATTATCTCCCCATTGGAATCATTCATCCTCGAATGATGGATAGAAACTTGTTAAAACTTTAGATATATGAAATAATGTATACATTACATGTCTGCTAATGAAGGATATAGATAGAATGAAATATTAAAAATTATATCGTGAAACTGCTTTCTGAGTTGACTTGACTCTATTGGCTATAAGGAGCTGATTCATGCTGAGAGTTTAGAACTCACTTGAAATGCTCATGATATAATCTTACATATAGAACTGCGAAGTGATAACTGATGCAATAGAATTCCAAAACTTACTAAGTATGGAATAAAGTACATAACTTCTCATTCGGAATTGCCCCTCAACAAAACACGTATAAGAGTCAAAAGAAAGGGCTTCATGGCATAGCTAGGTACATTATGTAAGCACAAATCATGAGACGATGAGACTGAGGTAGTACAAGGGGTATTACACCATCTGAGCTGGACTATTTGGAAAACTAAGATCATTCACTGAACACTTATGAACTAAATCATGACCAAATATCTGAATTGTAGCCATGATGCATAGACTGAACTGAATTCATAATTTGCTTGGACGTGAACGAATTACCTCATAGACTAGACATATTTATGAAACTTCAGATAGTAAGACCAGATGAAAAGATGAAAAACTATAAAATCTTACCTGTTCGAGTGCAAACTGAATTGCTAGCTATACAGACTGAATCATACTATGAGTTTATACTCAAATGAAGTATTTCTTCGACGCTTTTTCGAAGAAGTTCTAGTAACATTAGGGAGTAAAGGATTCTTGGGCATGATCTGAATAGGAAATCTGAATAAGGAATCTCAACATGGCTACAACTCTATAACATGGAATATAGGCCTATGAAACATAAGCTAGGATAAAATTACTAAGCCTTAGGCAATGTAACTGCTAACTTTCAAGCTTAGCCACACTTCAAAAATACTCCCTCACACATAACACCATAACACTAGTCTGAATCATGAATTCAATACCTTATGCATTTTCACATCTCTCACCTTAAGAAAAATTCTTTTTACCACTTCAAAAACTAAATTTAACCTCTTACTAGGAATTCACTAGCACACAATGTATCCCTTCACTTATATACCAATATGACGTTCAAGCCTATCATTATAAACACACATGAACTTCTAGGCAAACAACCCACTAAATCATCTTTCCCATATTCTCTAATACTTTTATCAATAACAACTTCCATGCACTATTCCCAAGAAGACACCTACAAAATTTTTCAACTAACCATGACATATACCAAAGCTTGGCCTCAATCTTACTTTACACTTATAGCCTTAGATAAAACAAGCATACAATAATCTTTTCCCAATAAGAAAAATTTACTCTCCCCCATCTAAACAATTATTCATAAATTTTCATCACCAACATCTTTACATAAGGAGAGCTCACTGAAAGGTTAAAACATGAGGACTTGAAGCATGAAAGGATACTATTCATAACTTTGACACTTAACTGAGGACATATATG
>NW_025841942.1:0-2854 GCF_002878395.1 Capsicum annuum
TTTCAAAAATACGAAACAACCCACACCCCTTCCTCTCCAAATTAATAGTCTCTCCCCTCTTTCTCGATAATTTCTCCCAACCAACAGTTCTGCAAATTTCTCCTTTCAATCCCCAGCGACTTCAACCTCAAGCGATAAATAGTTGGACTTCAAGTTCTTTTTTGACTTTCAACCATCAATCGATGGGACATCCTTGCTCTTCGACCACAACAACTTCTAGTTCTTCATCGTCCCTTTTCTTCTTTCACAGGTAAAAAATTATGGCCTTTTTAGTTTTAAAAAAAAAGAGTTTGGCGATAAATAGTTGGGCTTCGAGTTTCTTTTTGACTTTCAATCGTCAATCGACGTGACCGCCTTGCTCTCCGAACACAACAGCTTCGAGTTCTTCATTGTCTCTTTTTCTTCTTTCACAGGTAAAAGATTATGGCCTTTTTAGTTTTGAAGAAAAAGAGAAACTTGAGCCAACTTCTCTTTTAGTTTTGGTGAACAATTCCAATATTTGTTGCTTTAATTTGAAATTCAGCATGAATAAAATCCTAATTTCTGGTATTTCTTCTCTTCTCTTTTCGGAGTGAAATATGATTTTTTGTTGTTTGTTGCATTTTTTAAAGTTTGATTTTTATTTTTTGTGTTTGTACAAACAAAATAACGATGTTGGTATTTTTGGTGTTGCGTCCGTTGTTGGGTTAATTTGTTCTTCTTTTTGGTAAAAATGGTTATATTGTTGTTGTTCTATTGAAGAAAATCATGTTATTATTTTTTTATGCAATAGATTAACCTTCTGATGCAACAGATTAACCTTCTGATGCAATAGATTAACCTTTTGATACAACAGATTAACTATCTGATGCAACAGATTATCCATCTAATATAACAGATTTGCCATATGATGCAACAGATTAACCATCTGATGTAATAAATTTACCATATGATATAATAGAGGAACCATTGGATAAAAAATCTGATGCAATAAATTAACCATTGATACACCCAAATTACACCTCTCTTATGAGAGCGTAAGCGGTCGCTGTCAAATATAGAACCCAACTAGGTTGGGGTCGAATCCCACAGGGAGTATGGTGCTAATTAAGTTGAATATAGATTAGTTGACTTTTAATCATTCATTTTCGTAAAACAAAAGGGGGGATTTGATTCAGTTCACAAATTAATGGTTTCCGTTTAACAAGATGAAGTGTGTGTGGTAGTGTTCAAATTCAGAGAAATGGCAAGCTAGAGTTATGTCCACCTTGTAATTTTTAATACTTTCTAACTATGGGATTTACGAATTCATACATGCATCATGCTTACAGAGAAGCGTATTGTATTTAATAACATAATCCTAGTGTTTCTCAACCATCAAGGACTAATTCACTTTAGTTCTCTCGAATCAAAAGTGTTTACAAAAATAATACGAAATCTCCAATTAGTTAATCTTGTTAAGGCATTAATATATGAAATAGGGGTTGGAAATCCTATTTTCTTATTACTATACTCTTTTCCGAACAACAACCTTTCTCTCGAACAATTTATGTTTTAAGGCACATCCTCTATGTTTGCAATCACGAGAGTTCAAGATCAACAAAGAGAGTATGATGTAAACAAATCAATGCATAATGAATTCAAAATCCAAAGTAATAGATTGTATGCTACAAGGTTTCCATAACCCTAGCTAATAAACTTAGCTACTCATGAATAAAACAAAAATCACAATAGAAATATTCATCATACCAAAAACTAGAAGACGATCTTGGTATGCAAATAGTGAAAACAAGAGAGAAATATTTTCTCTCTCCACCCTAAGTCGATATTCCCGATCCCTATGCTACCACCACAGACCTCCTTGAAAATCACAAAATAAAGTCGCACCGCAAAACTTTAGGGGGCGAATTAACATAATTTGGGTCACAACTCTAACACGAGTTATGACTCGAGCCTTAACATTTGACTACTCCAACTTACCTGTAATGTCACTGTTACTCCTAACTTACCATTATTGATATGGCTCAATTCCAAACCAAATTTGGTACCAATCACCTCCTTAGTACTTTATGCACCTACACTAATCAAAAACAACAAAAATGATTAAAAGGATGGGTTGCCTCCCACCAAGTGTCGTAGTTTTAGTCGTGGCTCGACTCTTATTTTTGTATTTTTATTTAACATGATAAAATGAAAATAAATCATGGGTTGCCTCCCATGCAGCGCCTGATTTAACATCGCGACACAACTCGATTATCTTGACTACTCAAACTTCATCAAGATACATCGATGATACTATTTGTACCTCATTTGTTGGATCAAGAAAATGCTTTATTCCAAGTCCAGCCACTTTGAAGTCACTCACATCCTTGCTTGCATGTTCAACCAAACCAGCTATGGTTTTTACAACAGGTCTATCCTTAACTGGTATATCTCGCTCATCTTCGTAGAACACATCAATAATTGAAAAGACACTTATCTCCTTTTGTTGTTTCATCGATTTACATACTTCAAAACTAACCTCTTTCCTATTGAGCCTAACTTTTAGCTCATTCAACTCCAGGTCAACTAATACTCTCCCGATTGCTAAGAATGGCCTGCCCAAAATTATGGGTACTTCAAAGTCCACTTCGTAATCAGAATTACAAAGTCAGTAGGAAATATAAAATCGACCACCTTTACAAGTACATCATATAGAATCCCAACCGACCTTTTCATCGATCTATCCGCCATTACAAGTCACATGTTTGTGGGTGTGGGGTCTCCCAAACCCAACTTCTTATAAATAGATAGCGGCATCAGATTGATGCTAGCTCCCAGATCACATAAGGCCTTAGCAAAATCTAGAGACCCAATCGTACAAGGGATGGTGAAT
>NW_025841943.1:0-1237 GCF_002878395.1 Capsicum annuum
TTGCTCTATTTGCTTTGTGTCCTCTTTTTTGCTAGTATATTTGTATATTTATAAAAGTCTATGTGGTATGAATTCATATAGATAATATGCAATGTAATACACATGGGATAAACTACATAAATGACCTTTATAATGGGTAGCTTTGTTTTTTTGTCCCTCATAAGAATGATCTTATAAAACTAGTCTTCGTTCTTTTTTTAATATAGCACAATTACCTATTTGCCCCCCAATATCTCAAGTATTTCTAAACAACTTCATACTTATTTATCTTTCAATTTTTTTTTCTCTTTTTATTTTACTTTAATTTTTATCGTTTCTTTTCTCTCTCTTTTTTTAGTTTTTCTCAATCCTTACTTTTTTCCTCTTTTCTCCTATCAACTTATATTGAAAAAAAATCTTTTTTTATTTTACTTTGATTTTTATTTTTTTATTTTTTTATTATTTTTAATTTTTCTCAACCCTTTCTTTTTTTTCTTTTCTCCTCTAAACTTCTATTTATTTTTTAAAAAATTTTCTCCATTTTTTTCTCTTTTTTTTCTTTTTAAGTTTTTCTCAATCTTTATTTTTTTTGTCTCTTTTTTTGTTTTTTCTCAACCTTTATTTTTTTCTTACCTCAGCTTCTATATTTTCTTTACTTTTTTTTTTATTTTCTTTGATTTTTATTTTTTATTTTTAATATTCTTCTTTATTTTCTTATTTTTTTTTCATAATTTTTTTATTTTCTTCGATTTCTTCCAATCAAGTTACACCCCATGAGCAAGAGTTGGCACTACCACATTGTAGAGGCAAGACTTATGACTTTCAAACAAGAAGTTACGTTTCATGGGAAAGAGTTGACACTATCGCATTGTGTTTTGATTTATGAGATGTTCTATAACTTTTACCTTAGAGGCAAGACTTAGCTCAAGGACTTTCAAACAACAAATTATGCCCTACAGGAAAGAGTTGACTCTACCACGTTATGTTTTCATTTATGAGATATTCTATAACTCTTGCCTTAGAGGCAACACTTAGCTCAAGGACTTTCAAACAACAAATTATGCCCCACGGGCAAGTGTTAACACTAACACATTATATTTTCATTTATGAGATGTCCTACAACTCTTGCCTTAGAGGCAAGACTTAGCTAAGGACTTTCAAACAATAAATTATGCCCCTCGAACAAGAGTTGACACTACCACATTATGTCTTCATTTATGAGATGTTCTACAACTCTTGCCTTAGAGGGAAGACTTAG
>NW_025841944.1:0-1709 GCF_002878395.1 Capsicum annuum
TGAGAAATCAAAGTTTTTGGGTTCTGGGGGAGTATGGTCGCAAGGCTAAAACTTAAAGGAATTGACGGAAGGGCACCACCAGGAGTGGAGCCTGTGGCTTAATTTGACTCAACACGGGGAAAATTACCAGGTCCAGACATAGTAAGGATTGATAGACTGAGAGCTCTTTCTTGATTCTATGGGTGGTGGTGCATGGCCGTTCTTAGTTGGTGGAGCGATTTTTCTGGTTAAGGGACTACAGCCTTTTAAGCTGCGGAAGTTTAAGGCAATAACATGTTTGTGATGCGATTAGATGTTCTGGGATGCACGCGCGCTACACTGACGTATTCAAAGAGTTTATAGCCTTGGCCGACATGCCCGGGTAATCTTTGAAATTTCATTATGATGGGGATAGATCATTGCAATTGTCGGTCTTCAACGAGGAATTCCTAGTAAGCGCGAGTCATAAGCTCGCGTTGAGTACGTCCCTGCCTTTTTTACACATCTCCCGTTGCTCCTACTAATTGAATGATCCAGTGAAATATTTGGATCGCGGTGGCGTGGGCGGTTTGCTACATGCGAGATTGCTCGAATTCCATTGAACCTTATTATTTAGAGGAAAAGATAATTCGTAACAAGGTTTGCGTAGGTGAACCTGCAGAAGGATCATTGTCGAAACCTGTACAGTAGAACGACCCGCAAACGTGTTTAACAACTAGGGTGTCCGTGCGGATGGGGTGCTACGGCACTCCACACAAGTGTCTCCCCCTCGTCCCTAGCGCGGAAAGCACCAAGGAATATTTAAATCAATAGCCTGCCCATCGCGCCCCATTCGCAAGGTGCGTTAGGGTGGCCTATGCTTCTTTTGTAAATAAAAATGATTCTCGATAATAGATATCTCGGCTCTTGCATCAATGAAGAACGTAGCAAAATGCGATAATTGGTGTGAATTATAGAATCCCGTGAACCATAGAGTATTTGAACTCAAGTTCCGCCCAAAACCATTAGGCCGAGGGCACGTCTGCCTAGGCGTCACGCATCGCATTGCCCCCTCACATCGTACCTCAATCATGGGGCGCGCTACTGTCGTGGGGCAGATACTGGACTCACGTGCACCTGGAGCTCGCAGCTGGCCTAAATACGAGTCCACATCGATGAACGTCGCAGTAAGTGGTGGTTGTAACACAACTCCCTATGTTGTCGCGGCTATTGCTCGTCGTACGTCCGGACTCAGGGACCCTTTCGCACTTAGGCACTCCGACTTCTGTGAATGGCTTATTAAATCAGTTATAGTTTGTTTGATGGTATCTACTACTCGGATAACCATAGTAATTCAAGAGCTAATACGTGCAACAAACCCCGGTTTTTGGAAGGGATGCATTTAATAGATAAAAGGTCGATGCGGGCTTTGCCCATTGCTGCGATGATTTATGATAACTCGATGGATCGCACGACCATTGTGCCGGCGACGCATCATTCAAATTTCTATCCTATCAAGTTTCGATGGTAGGATAATGGCCTACTATGGTGGTGATGGGTGACGGAGAATTAGGGTTTGATTTTGGAGACGGAGCCTGAGAAATGGCTACCACATCCAAGGAAGGCAGCAGGCGCGCAAATTACCCAATCCTGACACAAGGAGGTAGTGACAATAAATAACAATACTGGGCTCAATGAGTCTAATAATTGGAATGAGTACAATCTAAATCCCTTAATGAGGAACCATTAGA
>NW_025841945.1:0-1682 GCF_002878395.1 Capsicum annuum
ACATAACAGATAACCAACTTTCGGTAATTGAAACTTTAATCATCAGTAGATAGGATTAAAACATTATAACTGAAAAGTTGTTATGCAAAAGATAAAATAAGTTTGTCGCCATTATAATGAACATCTTAAACTTACCAAATAATAACAAATAATATTTGTGAGCAATTACAAAACAATTTTCGTTTTAAGTAAATAGATATTACCTTTGGGCCATTGTCCCTTATCCGCTTCATCTATTTCAGTAGCTATATTATGTCTATCATCTTTTGCACCTTGTCTGTGTACGGACTCTCACCCTCTTGTTTGACATAGGTCAAAATGTACTTTTGGGGAAATCATAAGGAACACATAACAAATATTTGTTACTGTAATCTTGATAAACTGTCTATATTTATCACTGCATGCGTCAAAGTGATACATATGATGCCAGATATATCAAAGTGAACATATGAGTTACTTAATTGTTACATATACACCATTATTTTAACAGTTTCAACACTTCGAATAATAACACATAAACTATTTGAAGCTAATATTTTGTGCAGGTTGTAACAAATTGATCATATAACTAAGTCAATTTAATTATCTTTAAGCTTTCCTCAGTTCCTCCGTCATTGCCACCTACTTTAGATGATTTTCCGGCATCATCTACAACATTGTTACTTTTAACATCAATTGTTTTCCTCATTAAGAGATTGAGGAGGATCCCCTTCTCTATCCGGGATATCTTTTTCACTTTGATGAATTAGATAATGAGGATAACAAATTAGAATAATACTTTAACTTACTAATATTAATGATAAATTATGAATACCTTATCATATGAAGCAAACCTTCTTTCACAACTACCACAAATCTTGTATAATGGTCCATCATCAACTTTGCAGATCATTGAATTTCATGTCAACCTACATTGTGAATAATATTTTGAATTTCATGTTAACCTATAATCTGTTTAACATTAACACAACAAACCAAAAAAATATTATACTTACATAAGATATTATATCGTCCAAATCTAACTTGGATAGTGATACTTTTCTTCTCCAGCAACAGGTTCTTTATCAGCATCCCTCATCCTAACATTATGCATAAATTTGTCTTTATCCAAGGAAACATGAGGCTCTGAACGATCTCTTAATGAACCTGCCAAATGTTTATCTTTGGACAACTGCTCTGAATATTTTTTTGTCTTTGATACTCATGAACTAACTTTTGCGGACTCCTCAACTATTTTTTGTTTCTTCGCAGGAGGGTGTGAAGATGGACCAGCATCAACCCTCAACTTTTTGAGAAGGTCTGCATTTGGAGGAGTACTAAAATCATCAAATTCATAAAAAAAATTCAATCGGAGTAGTCCTATCAGATTGTTGATGTACAGATACTGCCTGTGCTGCATTTGCACCATGATCTATTGAACCAAATGTTAGAGGATTGGGCTAATCAAGTTGGTTCAATTCCTGTGGTGACGGGAATAAATTCTTGTACACAAGCTGCAACAAAAATAACACAAAAGACCAAAAAATTAAAAGTACCTTAAAAATTCACAATAGATATACAAAGGTATCACTGTAAAAAAAACACTACGTACTAAACATGTCATCCATCAGATCCTCATATCTAGGCTTTGGTTTAACCACTTTCTAGTACACCATCCTTGTGATTAAATTGTGAACACGAAT
>NW_025841946.1:0-6250 GCF_002878395.1 Capsicum annuum
GTGTCAGCACAAAAATATACCGAGTATGTAGACAGTTTAGGCTAATGAAAGGGTTTATGCATGCGCAATATCTAAACTGAATAATCATGAAAATGCCGCATGAGAACACATACATAAATGGACAGAACATGAACACAATTATAGCAACTCCAGATACTGAAACTCAGATACCACTTTATTGCAGGATGAACTCACTACTGACACTGAGATACTGAATCACTGGCTCATCTGATACTGATAACTAAAGATCTAGATGTTCGTACATCAATCACTGAATTCTTTGCCTTACTGCTTTCGACTGATAAGATTAGAGATCAACCTCTCTAACAGATGATTTTGGAAGCTTTATCAATGATAAAATATATGATTATATCTGAATCTAACAACAAGAATACTCAATAGAAATTTGATACAGTGATCAAGCCTGTCTGACAGCATATCTCTGAATATAATATCAAATAAATTTATGTGAGACAAAGTCTATCGGACGGGATGGCCCATAAATAAATAGAACTATCTGAGTTCCTCACAATGATAGATGTCTGTATCTGATAGTCCTGATTAGTGAAGACTAATTTTGAAAATGAGACTAAATTTGAAACTGAAACTGTGGGAAGTAGTCACTGAAATGATATTCCTCGATCTACCATATGTGGGGTCCGACCTGTGCCTCAGTTGGAAGGGTGTCATTACCATGCCACTGGTAAATATAACGCTATATGACCCTCATCTAGCAGGTCCTCAAATGAGAACCGTGGAACCCTTATCTAGCAGGTCAAGCCACCTCATCTACCCTCATCTAGAAGGTATGATGTCTCTCATCCGCCTTCAACTAACAGGTGTGATGTCTTAACCTATAGTAGTAAACTAAGACTCATCCTCGAAAGAAGAGGACTCACTGTTACTGCTGCTGACTGAGACCAAACTGCTGAGGATAAAATAAATCCTGTGCCTCTGAACCTATGGTGTTAAATAAAATACCATAGTGCAAAATGCTTTAGTACAAAAATGTACCGAGTATGTAGATGGGGTAGGATAATGCAAGGGTTCATGCATCCGCAATATCTAAACTGAATAATCATGAAAATGCCACTTAAGAACACATACATAAATGCATAGAACATAAACACAATTATCGAAACTCAGATACCACTTTACTGCAGACTGAACTCACTACTGACACTGAGATAGAGAATTAGTTACTCATCTGATACTGATAACTCAGGATCTAGATGTGCATACATCAATGAATAAATTCTTGGACTTACTACTTTTGAATGGTAAGATTAGAGATCAAGCTTTCTAATGATGTTTTTGAAAGCTTTATCAATGATAAGAAATATGATTATATCTAAATCTGACAACAAGAATACCCAATAGAAATCTGATACCTTGATAAAGCCTGTCTGACAGCATATTTCTGAATATAATATCAAATAACTGTATATGAGATCAAGTCTATCTGATGGGATGACCCATAAATAAATGGAACTATCTGAGTTCCTCAAAATGATAGATGATTATATCTGATAGTCTTAATTTCTGAAGATTGATTTTGAAACTAAGACTGAATCTGAAACTGAAATTGTGGGAAGTAGTTACTTAACCGACATACCCCAATCTACCACATGTGGGGTCCAACCTGTGCCCCATTTGGAAGGATGTCATTACAGCGCCACTGGTAAAGACAACTCTATGTGATCCTCATCTAGCAGGTCCTCAAATGAGAATAGTGGAGCCCTCATCTAGCAGGTCAAGCCACCTTACCTACCCTCATCTAGTAGGTATGATGTCTCTCATCCATCCTCAACTAATAGGTGTGATGTCTCAACCTATGCTGGCTACGTAGTTCTGGAGCACAAGGATTGCTTCTAAGAATCACACCATCTACTAGTAGGTGAGTTCACATCCTTGAGCTCTCTTGGTGCTAGTTCTGACTCCCAACTGAAAGACTCAGAACTGAATTTTCAACTGAACACTGGCTGAACTGAATCTAAAACTGATTATTTTACTCAAAAGGTATGACTGAGTTACACTGAGATCACTCAGTTTCGTATCTGACGAAAAAGATATTGAATTATGGTATCTAACTGGCGATACAGAGCTTGAATAGATTACTGAATTGCTTCTGAGATTAGGATTGAATGACTTAAATAGTATTAGAACTGAGCTGATTACAGGTTTGAGGCTAGATTACTAGTGATACAAAGATTACAGAGATAACTGAGATTACTGAGCTTTATTAAGCTTGGCACTTGTTTGAGGATACAGAGTTCTATAGTTTACTTAGTTCTGAGAATTATGGCTCGATTGGAATTATCGAGAAACTGATGCGGGCTCTAAATAACAACTCTATTTTTGGGCATAAATACCCCAAGGACTCGACAACATAAAAGTAAGACATAATCATTCTTCATCACAAATCATTCATGCATCATCGCGGTCATCCATTTATCAATACAATCTTTTATTCATCATTACAAGCATTCATTCATCATTACAATCATTTATGTATTATCACTATCGTTAAAGAATCACTTCATGTAGTTAGGAATCATAACATACTTTCCCTCTCAAAATCCTTAGGACATCGCATTAAGCATTTAGGAAACATAGACCTCTATGTATCATCACAACCACAATAGGGTCACTCCAAACCTTTAAGGATCATCAACATCGGTTCACTATCATATACTATCCTAGGGAAGAAATGCTATTAGAGTATACCCTATTCAACGAAATCTTACATCAAGTACTTCATACCTATATCGGTCTTGTCATGTATTTGTATATGACTTGATTTGGGGGAAACTTCTTACTAACACGTCACTATTTACTTGCTAACCACTTGACATATATTAAAAGCTTAGCATATATCAAAGACCACAAAATCAGGGAATTTACAACCATCATATCTTGACTTGTTCACTAAGGTCTTTCAACAACCATTAGACACGACTGATTTTACATCTACTTGGGGATTTCATGCTATCTTGGCACATTTCACTTAGTAAGGCATGCATGGACTAGCTCACAATTTAGGGTTTCCTATTCAACAATATATAGTGGCCCTTATAATTCACCTAAGCTCTTTATCAAACCTATGGAGAACGCTCTTCACTTAGTCAACCATTTCTACACCCAAAAGTCATGAACACATCACATAGAAAAACAACTTCAAGAGGGTCTATCACAAACATCACAAGAATTCCACATACTAGGGTCAAAGCTCATATTTTTATAGCAAAAAATAAATGAAAACTCAAAAACACATTAAACATCCATTTCAACTCATACAAATCATTAACGACTCATAAACATAAAAAATCTTTTAGTTTTAAAAAGGGTTCTTGAGCTTCTTGGATGAAAGGGACCCAAGAATCAATATCTACATACCTTTACCTTTGAAATTGGATAAACTTTAGTTCTTGAAACCTTGTCCACACTTGAAATAAATAAATTCTTAAAGCCCACACTATGAGGAGCTTGATTCTTGAAGAAAGCTTGATGATTTATGGATGAATTTTTGGAGGATTAAGGTTCTTGAATTGAAACCCTAGATATTCTCTCTTTAGAGAATTGGAAGGGAAATAGAGAAATTAGGGTTTCAATGAGGGTTCCTCATATTTATAGAGGCTCAAAAAAAGTGGGAAATGACCAAAATACCCTTGCAAAAATGCCATTGAATTGCTGGAAAAAATTTTCTTGACGCCATCCGTGACAGGCCATCAGGTCCGTGATAGGCCGTCACAAATGGTCATCACAAAATGGGTCCAATTCTCGATTTTCTTCCTAGGGCTGATGATGTCATCAGAAATGTTATTAGAATGTGACAATGTCGTCAAAAATGTCGTCAAAAACATGATAGCTCGTCAGAAACGTCATCAGCATTTTCCAGCTTGACATGCTGGAGTAAAATGGGCATAACTCTTTGCTACGATATTGGATTTAGGAAAAATTAGTATCATTTGAAAGCTAATTCAAATATATTTTATTTTATATATAAAAATCCACCCAGTTCTTCATATACAACAAGTTATGGTCGATTGAATTAGACCCAAATTTTGACGGTCACTAAAACATAAAAGATAGGAAAGTTTCCAACTCGTCCATAAGTTAGGGGACCTCTATGATCTTAGTTTATTCTCTAATAGATTCCTACATGATTCAAAGTATTTCATACTTACGAGGATATTTCTAAAATATTTTGACTCAGATTTTTGGTTTACCAAATACGCTCTAAGGCTCAGACTAGAAGAGGATTTTGTGGGGCATTACACATAAACACTAAAATGATTCTGAGGGACTACTCCTGATGATGTAAGGTCCACTTCTAGTACTTCCTTCTGATACATGATTCATAACTCTCTATTTCCCTAAAATAATTATATAACAACCTCAACACTGACTAACTTAGAATTTTCAACTTTTCTTTCTACTAGTTGAATCTAGAGATTTAAACTTAGATCAACTGAAACTGAGGTACTACGCCTTCATTCAATGCTTGGTCCATCAGGAAACTGAAACAAAATGACTCTATTATTGAATAGATGAGGAGATTTTTCTGAAATACTCTAATCAAGTAATTTTTGTATACTCGTCTGGCAAGAACGGATATATCTACTGAGGTAAGCACTAAGAAATGTCCTAGTAAAATTTTCTAGTCTGACATAAAGTTGACGGCCATACTAAGAGTAACAAAAGATAGAGAAGCTCTTGGATCTAGTAAGGCAGGAATATATAAATAGAAGATCTCTAATGTACCAGTGACCACATCAGGAGAATTTTTCCGATCTTGTCTGGAATGAAGTACATAAAGACTATTTGGTCGTTGCCCACTGGGGGAATCTAAAGTGATATCCTACTGATTTGGGAGATGAGACTGAAATAAAGGATGGTTATACTGACCTTGAGAAATTGACTGAGGACATTCTCTAACCCTGTGGCCTGGCTTGCCACAGCCAAAATAAATATCACTGTTAGCTCAGGAGATACCCTGGTGGTTATTACCATATTGCTTACAAAGAGTATTTGTTCGAGCACTACTGACACTACCCTGAGATTTAGAGATTGTCACCCTATCACTATTACTATTTCTGAACTTAAGTACTGGAGCATTAGCTAAGGACGAAGCCAGATCTGAATATTTTGGATAAAACTGGGAACAATTACTGCCCTCTGACTTAGGTTGATTAAAATTGAAGCTACCTATTATTGCTCTCTTGTTATGCCTCTCTCTCTTTATTCTTAGCCTTCTCTATCTGCTGAGCATGGACCATGAGCCTGGATATGTCCATATCCTTAATCAACATCGTTGTTCTACACTCCTTAACCAAACTATCTGACACTCAAGATACGTACTTGCTCATTTTTTATCTATTATCTGCCTCTACATAAAGAGCATACCTGGCTACTTGAGTAAACTTGAAAGAATACTCCTTCATGATCATACTACCTTGTCTAATATTAATGAACTCTAACACTTTGGCCTCTCTCAACTCTGAAGGAAAGAATCCATCTAGGAAAGCAGTAGCAAAATCTTCCCACTCTATGGGCTCTACATCTGTGCCTCTATCTACCTTCTCTTTCTTAAACCATGTATAAGCTACGTCTTGTAGCTGATAGGTAGCTAACTTAGCACTCTCACTGAAAGTCACTCCCATGATATCTGTGACTTTCAAAACTTGATCAAGGAACTCATGTGGATTCTCTTCTGATTTAGATCCTGAGAATATGGAAAAATTCATTCAGGTAAAGTCCCAAATCCTGGCTATAGTAGTATTAGCCACTGGATTGGCTAGAATAGTAGCTGGCCATTCATTCTGAGATGCTACAGAATTGGCTAGAGTAGTGAATACAACTCTAAATTCTACATGGGAAATATGTTCTTCGAGGGGATCTACCTGAATGGGCTTAGGTGCTGACTGGTTTCTTTAAATAAAAGGGAGAAGAAGATCAGATTGAGATTTTAACTTGATCTTATGCTCACTCACACTACAAGAATACTGAAAGAAGGGAAACTGTTCCTATAACATCTCAAAGCCTCATGTCCATAAGTGTGGCACACTGCACACCCATGCATGACACTCTACATGATGTGACTTTCAGACTACCTAGGACACTGTTGAACCATAGGCTCTGATACCATGTTTGTAACACCCTGAGTCTATACGCCAGATGCTTGATGTTGGGCGTATTTATACATCTAAGCATCATAACTTACCCATGTTTTAGCTAAGTTTTGAGGATA
>NW_025841947.1:0-5158 GCF_002878395.1 Capsicum annuum
TTACAGTGACCAAATTACCTAGATAAGTATTTTAAAAAAAATTATCTAAATAGAATAAATGTTATAATTTTATTCAACATAAAAGAAACTCATAATTAAATTTAATCATGGAGGGTAAAAATTAGGTGTCAATAATTATCCCCTCTTTTTGGGTAGGGTGAATGCAAGTAACCCTGGACAAAAGGAGTTTAACATTTCTAATTTTTGTCCGACCACAAATTCATTTCTCAAAAGGGGTTGGTTTTCACACGAGTTTTTAGGGAGTTATGGTTGGACCTCGATATTAGGTTTCCTACCTATCTCAGGTTACTTAAGAATTCAGGTCACTTGTAATTCATGAAGCTTGGTTTTAAAGCTCAATTTTCAAGGAATTTATAAGTTATCCTGATTTTTGAATTATAATAAAATTGAAAAGGCGAGCAATAAAAGGATTGGAGGGGCGGAATGCAATTGAGTTTTCTTACATAGATCCCAACCTACATATCCCAATGCTAAGAGAATCGGACTGGTTGTAGTTTGACTCAATCGATAGAAAAGATAGTCTCTTATTTTAGACGACCATTGGTTCGGGATGTGTGATAAGTTATTTGAGATTATGGAAAAGAGGCCAGTAACCTCTTAACCATGAATATGGGATCCTTCACATTCATAGGCACAAATTTACTTAGACATAATTTTTAAATTCTGAGTGTGTTATCACCCGAATTTAAAGAAAAAAGAAGGTTACTTCCAGTATGAGTTTAGAAATATCCTGAAAGTGAAACTGAAATCAAAGTATCCTAAAATAGCCCACATTTATTTTAATAAGGTTGTAGTTGATTGCGGTGGAGTCGTCTTTAAGCTCGCATCCAAAGAGTTTTAGACTATGTCCCAGCTCGCTGCTAAGAAAAAGTTTCACGCTATGTTGCATCCTTTTTGGAGTCGTCCACACCTGTGGTTTTGATTTAAGAATTTCATCCTTTTGGATGCTCCCGACAATATCTTAAACAAAATGGTTAGTTGTAAATATAGCATGACACAAGGTTAAATTGGTAAGAACCTATTTAAAACTAACTTGTTGAGATATTTGAGGAACCAATTTACACAACCTGTTCTAAAAATATCATACCAATTTGAATGGGGTGATAATCCAACATATGTCAGTAAAAGGCGAATGACTTATATTGAATGTAACATACCACTTTGAATGGAGTGATGATCCAATATGTCTCATTGAAAGGTAGATGACCTATTTTGAATTAACATACCACTTTCAACGGAGTGACGGTCCAATGTGTCTCATTGAAAGACGGACAACCTAGTTTTGAATATAACATGCCACTTTGAATTGA
This sequence comes from Capsicum annuum, assembly GCF_002878395.1. Taxonomy (NCBI): domain Eukaryota; kingdom Viridiplantae; phylum Streptophyta; class Magnoliopsida; order Solanales; family Solanaceae; genus Capsicum; species Capsicum annuum. Next base: position 1,332 of record NW_025841947.1, read on the forward strand.
GTGACAGCCCAACGTGTCTAACCTATTTTTGAATGTAACATGCCACTTTAACTTGAGTGACAGTCCAAAATATCTAATTTAAAGATGAACAACTTATTTTTGAATGTAACATGCCACTTTAAATACAGTGACGGTCTAATGTGTCTCATTGAAAGGCGTACGACCTATTTTTGAATATAACATGCCACTTTGAACGGAGTGATGATCCAACATGTCTCATTGAAAGGTAAACAACCTATTTTTTAATATAACATAGCACTTTGAATGGAGTGACGGACCAACGTGTCTCATTGAAAGGAAAACGACCTATGTTTGAATGTAACATGCTACTTTGAAAGAGTGATGGTCCAATGTGTCTCACTGAAGGCTGAAAACCTATTTTTGAATGTAATATGCCACTTTGAATGTAGTGACAGTCCAACGTGTCTCATTGAAAGGCAGACAACCTATTTGAATATAACATAGTACTTTGACCAGAGTGACGATCCAACGTGTCTAATAGTCACCTACACTAAACTTATAGTAGCAAATGCAATATAAGGGAAATTGTAGAAACCTTGTTTTAGCATGCCATACTGAAGAAGGTGAAAATCCATTATGTAGTAACATATCACATTAAAGAAGGTGATGATCCATATAATAATGTATCACTATAAAGGAAGTGACAGTATAATAACATACCACTATGAAGGAGGTGATGGTCCATAACGTAGTACCATGTCACGATGAATGAGGTGATGGTACATGTAATAATGTGTCACTCTAAAGGAGGTGACGTTCCATAACATAATAACATATCACTCTAAAGGAGGTGACAATCCATAATATAATAATATGTCACTCTAAAAGGGTGACGATCCATAACATAATAATATGTCACTCTGAAGGAGGTGATGATCCATGTAATAATGTGCCAGTCTTAAAGAGGAGGCTGTAATACCCCAGGAAATTTTTTGTTGAAATTTTATGCGTAAACGTGTTGGGTTCTATCTTCTAGAATGAATTATAAAATTTCGTGCAAAATATCTTAGATTATGATCCACCATTACATAGATTATCGAATAATCTTTCCAACGATATGTGGATCATCCAAAATATACACCCGAGCGACGAGTTATGAACATTCTGATCGAACCGTGAATAGTAGTAAATAGTAAAACGTGCAGGAAAAAGTACTGAGGCCTGGCGTATTTTTGATCCAAATTTAAATGATCATAACTCCTTATACATAATGATCTGGGTGATTTACTATATATCAATGGAAAGATCTACGAGTCCTTTTTCCAATGAAATTAGTTTAATTGAATTTGTCTATCGGAGCAAAAAGTTATGGTCGATCTACTTCAGCCTATCAAAAGTGAATTTTTGGGTCAACTTTAAATGATCATAACTCCTCGTACTCAATGATATGGGTGAGATACTATATATCAATGGAAAGATATGAGAGTCCTCTTTCTAATGAATTGGCTCATCCAATTTGAATATCGGAGTAAAATGTTATGGTTGATCTACTTCAGACTATCAAAACAGTCTACCAAAGGACAGATTCGAGATTTTTTTTTGATTTTTAGTGGCGTTTTGGTCATTCCTCCTCACCAAAAATCCATATAAACCCTATATTAAAACCTATTAGAAGAATTATATATTATATTTCATCAAACTCCCTCAAAAAGAAAACCCTAAACTCCTACATCCAACTTCAAGAACCTCCAAAGTTCACCATTAATTCTGCAAATTTATTCAAGCTTCCAAGTCCCTAGTTCAAGAACTCCAAGAACCATCATTCAAAGGCACGATTAACATCTCAAAAATGAGTATCGATCTAAAGTTCATCATTCAAGGTAGGTGGGGTTTTTCAACAAGAACTCTCTTTCGTTCTTGTGCCTAAAAGTAATTTTCTTTACAAAGGCATGATTTTTATTTGATTTTTATGAATTTGAAGCATGAACCCATATCTTATGATGATTATTATTAAATCTTGATGTTTATGATTTTGAAAGATGAATTTACATGTTTTTGATATTTGGGTAGTGAATTCCCATTGGAAATTGTTTTTTCTTTGAGAAAGTATGTGTTATAAGCACGTTGATGTTGAATATTTGAGATATTTTGAATGATTTGACCTTTTGGTTTTAATGAAGTTGTTTTGAACTCGAGTGTGAAAGAAATCCACAACGTGGTTGATTTTGATAGATGGGAAGTATGATAGCTCCCGATGTATATTTATATATAACTGAAATTGTTTTGTTGTGGATTGTCTTTGAAATGATCTGAGCTAAGTCCGAGAGAAATCTTTAGCACCGAGTGGAAGGTATAAAGCGACCTTACTTCCCTAGAACTACGTGCCCTCGTAGGAGTGAGCCTAAGGCTAATTTATATAGTGATCACTAGTTTGTATGGATTTGATATCGATAGTCCTACTCCGATGGCAAGGATAGGACGGCTCTCCCCAACGTGGGTTGTACGTTGGATTCCACGTAGCTCCATAGTTTATGTCTGTTATAGGATCTCCAAGTGTGTGTATGTTTCCTTATGTCTATGGTGAATGGTGAAGTGATTTGAAAGTGGAATTGTGAAAGTTATTCTTTCGAAAGATTTAAATGATATTTACATTATGAGAATTGATATTCTTGATGAACTGAAAGTGATTGACAAATTATATGATGACTCACATGTGTTATTGTACTTATTTCATTCTTTCATGATTATGATGATTTTCTTCGGGCTATGTGAGTCTTTCATACATCCTGCATATTTCTTATAAATATTTATGATGATGATGTTTATAAACTGCATACACCCCCATATACTCGGTTCCTTTCCATGGTACTAACCAACATTTTTGGATGTGGGCTGAATTTTCTCGGAATGTAGGTTTAGGTGCTCAGTTCTAGGTTTGACAGTGATTCTTCGGGCACGCTATTCTACATCCTCTGTTGTGGTGAGTCCTCATGTTTCGAGGACGTGATGTCTGATGTTGGTTTCACGAAATTATTTACATTTGATAATTGAGTATGTGTCAGTTGGGGCATGTCTCAATGGCTCGCTGGTTTTATTGATTTTCTTAGAGGCTTGTCAGATGAGTATAGATGTTGGGAGTTGACTAATAAGTCGTATTTTGTTATCTTTCTGGAATTCTTTTATTTTTGGATGATGATTACTCTGTTGATATTTGAGGGTTATTTATGAAAACCCCGTTGATTTGTGTTGAACTGAATAAAAATGGCTCAAAGGGTTAGCTTGGGGCTACTCGTAGCCTCAAGCACCGTGTGACACTCCGGGACCCGTTTTCTAGGGCATTACAGTGGCGGTTCATAACATAATAACATGTCACTCTAAAGGACGTGATGATCTATAACATAATAATATGTCATGCTAAAAGAGGATCCATAACATAATAATATGTCACTCTGAAGGAGGTGACAATCCATAACACATTAATATGTCACTCTGAAGGAGGTGAAGGTCCATAACATAATAACATGTCACGCGAATGGAGGTGACGTTACATAACATAATAACATAGTATGCCAAATAAAGTGATGGTTCAATACATCCTTTTAAAGGGTGAAAACCCCATATATAACAAGATGTGTCCTTTTGAAATAGTGGATAACCCAAATATAATAAGATGTGTCCTTTTGAAAGGATATATGACCTAAATATAATAAGATGTGTCCTTTTGAAAGGGCGGATGGCCCAAATATAATAATATGTGTCCTTTTGAAAGGTTGGATGACCCAAGTATATAAGATATATCCTTTTGAAAAGATGGATGATCCAAATATAATAAGATGTATCACCTCAAGTGAAGTGATGATTTGGTA
>NW_025841948.1:0-1003 GCF_002878395.1 Capsicum annuum
AAATTAGGAAAGTGAAGAGTACAATGTACTCTTTATGTTTTAGTGGTAGATATTTAATTATTTTATTATTTATTAGATAGGAAAGTAGGAAACTTTCCAGTTTCCATTTTCTTTGTTAATGGAACCCGTCAATGGTCATCATTGGACTTGATTGTTTTTTAACTCTTTTATTATTTTTCAGTATTTTATTTTATTTTTAAATTATTTATTATTTGACTGACGGGTCAGCCCATGAGCTAGCCCAACCCACATTCCTCAAGCCCTACGGGCCATGGGCTTATCCAGGCTGAGCTAAAAAGCCCTGTTCTTAAATGGCCTGAAAAAATTGAAGCCCACCCCATCAAATTACAGGTCGGGCCGGGCTGGTCCACCGGGCCTTGGCCCATATTGATGGCTCTAAATATATAGATCAAATACATCAACAAACACTTTAACCAGTAGCGGACCCAGGATTTAAAGGTTGTGGGTGCTTTAAAAAATAAATTATACGAAAATAAAAATAAATGCTGTTGCAGGTATTTGAACACACACCACTAGCATGGAAGGAACCTTAAGAGTACGCCTAAAGCCTCAACACCCAACCATGTTTTTATTTTCTGGGTGCTTTTTTATTTATTATACCATTTTTTCTATGTTTCTTATATAAGTATATCTAATCTACGTCGAATTTAGGGGATGGAGGAGCACCCCAAAATAACACATGGGTCCCCCCCCCCCCCCCCCGACTTTAACTTGACACGATCATTTACTTTGGCACCTTAGGTAGAAGGTGTTCATTTTAAGCACCTAAAGTAGTCATAAATTATGTGTCGCTTTGACACCTTTCGCTGATGTGGCAAAGTGAGTGTAGAACAATCACTTTTAGGCACGTGATAATCATTTTAGTTCATTTTTCATTTAATTTATCATCTTCTTTCCTATTTTTTCATCTCACTATCTTCTACTATTTTTTCAACCTTAAATTCCTTTAATGGTACTCCCAAACCTCCTCTATCTCATAGTT
>NW_025841949.1:0-2482 GCF_002878395.1 Capsicum annuum
CATGAGTTACATTCGCTGCACGAGTTATAAAAATTATTTAAGCTAAACATCGGGCTAATGAAACTTGTTTTTGTAAGATTTGTATCTTTACTGTTAGTAAAGGTAATTGGAATTTTTTAGCCAAATGTACTTTTGTATTTGATACATAATAATAAAAAATGTATCATTATATATGAATATATATGTTGTTCATTTGTTGATCTTACAATTACCAGTATTTATAAATTTATTACATTAGATACATAATCAATAATTTGTATCTAATTACTAATTATTACAGTTGATTGCTATAACATACCAATTTATTACAATTTGAACAACATCTGGATATTATTATGGATAACTTAAGGAAGAAGTACAAGAACACAAATTTTTCAATCAGCAGATACACTATCACATATTGTTTTTTGTAAAGTGTACATCGATAAGGCATATATGAATTACTACAATTCAGACATTGCTAAGGATCTTGTAATTTAGGATGCATCTGTCAGGACTGATGAGGTTGCTGATATGGAGATGTCATTAATTAACACCATCAAGAGGTTCAGTAAGTGCGCAGGTCAGCCATGACCTATGGTTAATGAGGTATTTGTCCCAATTAATTGTGACGGCGCCTTTCACTGGGTATTGACAGTCATTGCTCTAAAGGATTGATGCATTCATATGTATGATTCAATAGCCTCTTCACGGAAAAGAAAACAAACAAGTAAGATTGAAAAGTTGGCTGTAATGATTCCAACTTACCTTCAGTACAGTAATTTTTTTTAGCACAAGGTACCCACTGACTGGACTGCACTGAAATCATACGAAAGAAAGTCCGAATGAGATCCATTTCAAGTGGAATATGTATCTGAGATAGCACAACAAGATAGTGGAAGCTTGTACGTATTACATTACATTTTTGTTTATTTTCATTACCGTACTCATGTATATTGATATTTTTAACTTAATTATTTATTGAAATGCAGGAATTATGGTATATTTATGGTTGTCTATGCCGAGTATCTAAGTGAGGGATTAGGCATTCCATGTTCGGGTATTGATGCTCAATACCATCGTCTGAGATATGTTTCTCTTTTGTGCAATTATGGGTCTGAAAAAGCAGAGAACAGATACTTTAGTGAGAATGAAGATCCACCAAGGCCAAGGAGCAAGTTCGCACTAAAAGAAATAAACCGTGATTTGCATATTAAGTAGTTTTTTATTTGTTTGCTTGTTGGATGTTACAAAACTAGAAAGTTAATAGTAATTTTAATGATTTTTTGATGTTGTTGGTAATGTTAGGTATTCATACATTATGTTTTTTAATGATTAAACAGTTTTATTTTGTTACCCATTATAATACAATGCTAAAGCATTTCAAATATATTTATGTATCGAAATATGTTGTTCTTGCACTTTATAAAGACATAGTATTAGATATATATTTTATAATATTTTACAATCATATGTATCTAATATAATGAAACATAAATTAGAATATAATGGTATTAACCTTTACAATATTACATTATTTAGTATCTACAACAGTTTTTTGTTCCAACTAATGCCTGTTGTCTCTAAAATGCATAAAAAAATAAAGCACAACTTAATGGTACTATATCAAAAAAATAATGACAAATTATATTATATAAGTGAATATTTAAACTTGTATCTATAAAATTAACTGAGAAACATCTTATTCAATTATATGTATCTAGTTAAAAAAAATACATATTTTACTATATAATAATTGTAAATAATAAAACATTACATTATTATGTATCTATAACCATTTTTATTTACTCAGAATGCATGTTTGCCTTCAACCTGACTAACACATTATATCAAAACTTATAGTCCTACATGATACAATTATATTTTACAATTGATACAAATTGTGCAAACTTGTATCTATAAATTTATGAAAGATACATCATATAAAAGTATAAATCTTCACAATCTTTTACTACAGCATAACAACTACAATAACATTATCAGTTCAATATTTTTTTAATTCCTAAATGATGTTTCACGACAATTTCAATTTTTTTTAAAAAAATAAAGGTAAATAATTAACAAGGAGCGAAAACAACTGTTTATTACAGAAATTATTTTTCTTAAAATTCTTAAAAACCAATAATGTCATCAATTACAACGTCGTATTAAAAGGAAAGAAATTCACTAGAAGATAACAAATTATTCAACATTATTAATCAGACAACTACGTTGTCAGTCCTCCTTTGGAAAGAAGTTACAAGTACGCCTGTTGTGACCTGCAAAACCACATCTCCCTCAACAATTACTACTTGATGTCATAGTTTCACTTGATTTCTTGTGCTTGTTTTTATCTGGCCTTCCGGGTTGACGTTTGTATTTTGGTGGTAACACAACTTCGTCCATAACTTTTTGTGGTACAATCCAGTCCTTCTTATCGTGCATTGGAAACATATATTCTTCATACGTCTTCCTTAATGTTTCAGGATAATAAAACTCTGAG
>NW_025841950.1:0-2020 GCF_002878395.1 Capsicum annuum
TAGATTTTGTAAAAATCTTGGCCCTTCGGTCTAAGTAATGTCCAATAGTTCCATGTTTTTCTTTTTGGTTGGGCCAATCCAATTGACAATATTCAAGAAGTCTTTTTGAATTGAAAGAACAAGAAAGGATTTTATTATTTATTTGACATTAATCATATAAATTTAATTTTGTGCAGGAATTATTGGATGAAGGGGTTAGGAAAATTGCAGTGACAGGTCTAGGACCACTAGGTTGTTTACCTAGTATCATCACAGTTCATTCAGAAAATGCATTTTCAAAGAGAGAATGTGTTGATTCCATCTCCTCCATGGCCAGAGAGTTCAATGTTAAGATCCAAAAACAACTAAAGGCTACCCAAAATAAGTTTGCAAATTTGGGTTCTCGAATTGGTTATGTGGAAGTTTATAAACCTACAATGGACATACTTCTACGTCCAAAGTCACATGGTGAGTAATTGTGATTCCTTATTTTCAAATAACTTCTTTTTAAATATCTTGTTGCGTATAACGTATATGAAAGTGTACATGATTATACAAGCAATATAAGATGTGAGTCCAAATATAGTACCCAAGAGATTTAACGAGTTCATTAACTAAGTTGAATTCAGGGTGTAACTGACAATAAAGAGAGTTTTAACGTCTATATGACGTTAAAAAAATATTTATGTAATCAGATCACTTAAAAATGATTGGAGATAAAATGACAATAATGGTCCCTTAGGTTAGTTGAAAATGATTCCTAAGATATACTCATAAAATCTTGCTCCTTTAAGTTTGTCAAAGACTCAAAACTAATAATCTTTTGTCTTTGTCAAATATTTAACAGACTTATTGCTAAACATAACGGAGACTTTAACAAATAAAAAACGTGAGCTCAAATTTTGAAAGTTTTCTCTTAACTAGTGTTATCATGAGCTTATTTCACCACTGAATATTTTATTCTTTGCTAGAAAAAATCGTTAATATTATCATTTGATGCTTTGAAATTTGCTAAGCGATTTTTCATACATAAAGCAACTAAGGACTTTTTTCTTGCCTCCTATTAAAACATTTTCTTCTTGCCCAACACACTCATTATCCTTCTAAATTCATTTGAAATGTTGGCCTTAGCACTTTTTCTTTCCCAAGTTAGCTATAGCATCATTAAGAATTCTAACTCCTAATTAAAAGTATCTGATCCTCAAAGAAAAACATTTTTCTTCTTTCATCTATTTTTACTTGTTCAGTACTTTCTCTTATCATTTTTTGACATAACATATTAATTAAAAAATAATTATTGATATAATTATTTTATCATACTACCCTTATTAATTAATGTTTAGAGTATGATTTGAAGAATAAACAAATAATGCTAACAATGAAATAGTATAAAAGTTTTTGTATTTTTTTGATATATCCAAATGACAAGTAAAAATAAAAATTTAATTAAGAAAAATAGTGACAAGTAAAAATGAACGAAGTATATTAAAAATAAATGTCCAATAATATTTGTTTAATCTAAAAAATCAATGGATGATTTATCATTTTGTGTCCATTTTACCCTTGTTATTAAATACTACTTATTCATTACTTGTTACATTGTCCAAAACAGTAATTTATTATATCCAAAAGGTAATATAGTAAAATCACTTCTATTACTCCCTCCGTTTTAAAATAGTTGATTTATATTGACTTGACACTTCCCTTACGAAAATACTAATTAGGTGCTTATTTTATCAAATTAGCCTTGTTAATCATGCTTTGAAAATATAAATGTGAGTATATACACATTATGTAGTCATTTAATAATAAAGGTAATTTTGAAAAGAATAATAATAATAAAATTCTCTTGATTTCATAAATATGACAACTAAATTGAAATAAATATTTTTAGTAACAGGACAAACTATTTTGAAATGGAGAAAGTATTTATTATCTCTTAAGATATGTGTCAAATATATGATGGACAAGTAAAGATAGATGAAAAACGTATTTTATTTTCTTTCTGCATAATTTATTAACTAAATTATTATTCTCTTTC
>NW_025841951.1:0-1153 GCF_002878395.1 Capsicum annuum
GCCAACGATTTAGGGCAAATAATTATTCTATAAAATGATACATATGAATAGTATATTTTCTAATGAACTCCTAGTTAAACATATCATCAAATTCTCATTTCAATATGTAACTATCAATTCATAAAATCAATATCAATTTTTTTAATAAGTTAATTTAAACATGTTCTTAACTTATGGAAACAAAACTAGGTGGATTAAATTAGTAGAGGAATAGTATACGTGGCAACAAGGTCCATTATAGTCAAAAATATTATTATATTAATTTTTTTATTAGTCAAACCTAATCTTTTCTCTTAGTAAATGCGCAATTATCCACATTAATTATCATGATTAACCCGCGTGTCAAAACATCCGTTTCTTATTCCTCGAGTCCTCAATGCCATTGCCACTACTACTTCCTCCTTTGCCAGTTTCCATCAACAATTAAGATAATCATCCCTCATTCACGTAAGAGATTAATTTGCTCTGATACTAGTGAATACAATGCTAAATTCATCAAAATGTTGAATTTTAATATGTGATGTAAATTTATATCCAAATTAGAAATCATAACAAATAGTGAATTTAAACTTCATAATTCATCGCCATATAACAAGAGAAATTATATTTTTTAAATATCAAATTTTCAATATTACATAAGAAAATGAATAAAACATCTTTGGTTTTCATCATAATTATCATAATTAAGTCATAATTATAACTCAAAAATTAATTCTAAACATTACTTAGCATTAATACCATGGTATTTATTCATATAATTTGCTTGTCAAATGGAGTAAGTGTAATTTATAACTAGTTAATCCAATCAACTTGTTAACTTTAGGTGTAAACAAATTAAGTGCACTAATTTGGTGGATCATGATCTACGTGGCAACAAGATCCATAATAATTTTCAAAACAAAATTATTTTTTTCAGTTAAACATAATCTTTTCTCTTAGTAAATGTGCAATTATCCATACACTTATAACCTACACGTGTTGCATTGTCGTCACCACCACCACTTTTTTGTTTGTCAAGTTTTCATCACATGCATGAAAATTACATACACGTGTGGCTCAGACAGATTAAGTTTTCAAGTTTGAAATCTTTTCGTTCTCCTTCTGCCGTCACCATCACCACCACCAGTACCACTTCCTCCTCCATCAAGTTCCC
>NW_025841952.1:0-3667 GCF_002878395.1 Capsicum annuum
AGTGGCGTGACACATCATAAAATCTCAAAACCCATAGCAATAGAGAGTATATTACAAGGTTTCCATAACCCTAACAAACAAGCTTAGCTACTTATAAATAAAACAGAAATCAACATAGAAATATTCATCATACCAAAACTTAGAATGATCTTGGTGATGAAGATGACTAGCGAAATTAAGAGAGAAACACGTTTCTCTCTCTTTGTGTTCAAGCTAAGCCGTCCATTCTTGTTTACAGAATCTGAATAATTGAATTTTATCCCTAAAAATTCAGCCATAAGGCTTTTAATAACATCCTTCTCTAATAAATTGCTACTGCATCCTTAACTATTTAAAAATATTCAGTTTGCCTGGGAAAAAGTTCCCATACAACACATTCAGTCCAAAAACTGCTTTCCTTTTTATGTGAAGTTTTCCTTTGCTGTCCACAGGTCCCCAAAGTGCTGAAATCTTCCGCATTAGTACCTAAAAATCATGCTAATCACATAGGTCAGCTCACTTAACTAAAAATAGACTAAAAGTGCAAGACTTATATATTTTATTCTCAAAACTTAGCTGAAACATGGGTAAGTTATGGCGCTTAGACGTATAAATACGCCCAACATCAGCAGTCCATTACTAGTAGCTTTGTACTGTGGGTTGGCTTACCTACTGTTGAGTTATAGTAGGTGTCATCATGTCTTGAGAAATTGGGGCATGATAGTTTACATGTGGTTCACTAAATGTACATGCAATATTCATGTGTTCTTTTGCATTTGTTAAAATTACAAATATTTCCTCAACTTTTACAATTACTAAAGAACTCCAATTGTTACAAACTCCTTTTAGCATTTAGAACAACTTTCTATTGCTTTATTTGTCCTTCTCTAGGCTTATAAAATGCATAATTAATCATAAAAATATGTATCACTTTTATACTCTTTCAAAAAATAAAGAGCATATTCCCCACGTTGCAATATGTGTTTTGCAAAACACTATTAAGAAACTTCATTGAACTCTAAAAACTTTTATGTGCAAGGTGATCCATGGGTAATGTGAACATCATATATTGCACTTTAAATCTATTGGCATGAGAAATGAGATAGTTATATAGTTACTGACATAAGGTATGATTTAACAAATAGCATATGAGAATATGGTAAGGTCGTTTGCTTCCAATTTCAAATACCACAACTCTAACTTTTTTGCAATGAAGTCAAAATTAGTTTTAAAACAATAAATTCAAACTATTGCCAAAGTAGAAAGGTTTTAGATGGCCTTTCTTCCAAATATAATTCTAGCTATATACTTATATATCTATCACAATGATACATAAATAAAATGCTAAAAGAAACTTCTTTAGACCAAAAGGTATAGCGTGTTCTCTTTACCAATGAACACAGAATAAAACTAATAATGTTGAATGATCTACTTCTCATCACGATCACCTCAAAATCATAAGTAATTTGAAGGGCAACCAAGAAATTGACATGACTAAAAAACATTACCGACCTTTGAATTTTTTCTTCACAGAACCTACCTTTATTTGTTGTACTCTTCTTAATACCATTGCATGAGTATATGCATATGCAAAAAAAATTAACAAAGAGGAAAAGGCACAATAAATTTTATAGTAGCATTCAATAAATTCAATTTCTTTTATTGGGTCCAGATTAAAGCTTGAACTATAATTTAAAATTTCTTAAAGAAAATCAAAAGTGAGATACAAAGTTAACAATCAAAATAATGAATGAAAGAAGCAGAGAGAAATATACCGAGGTTACTTAAGACTATTATGGGGTTTTAGGTAAAGAAGGATCAGTGAGGGGATGAATTTTATTCCACTACTGAGTACAGATGTCTTATTATCAAAATTACACATTAGCCTTATATATTAGGCTAGTCTATCCAACAGTACAAATTTTTCTACACAGGGTACAACTAATAAATATTGTGTTTGTCCTAGCCACATGTATATATATATACATACATATACACACACAGATATATATAGTTGAGACAGTGTGAGCTACCATTTGGGAACTTTCTATTTGCAAGTGATGTGCTCATAGTGTTTTCTTTGCTTGTATTAATTTCTACTTAGCTCAGTTAGTGTATGATACCTACTAAGTACAAGTGAACCTTGCTCACTCCTACTTTGTTCTTTTGGTACAGATACTAGTACGAGTATGATACGCGATTACTGATTTCTTACTGATCAAATATGGGTGACTAGAGGTACTGGAATGCTCTATGGCATTTTTACAATTGACTTCAAACCTCCTCTTATCTATGTTGATGTCCTTATTAGTTTTTAGAGACAGACATTTGTACTTTCAATATTTAATATGTTTTTATTAGATGCTCTATACTAATACACCAGATATTGAATATTTTAAGTATTTTGTTCAAACTTCCGCTAAATTTTGCATCTTTGTGGAACTGACTTTGTACTAGGAGTCTTGTCTTGTCTTATATTATTATATTTCATTTTTTCTTTAATTTGGGTGATTGGTTTATCTATCAAGGTTGGATTGAGGTAGACACCATCATGACCTCATTTTTGGGTAGTGACAAATTACTTCCAACAAATCAATAGTAGATTCCAAAAGCAGTTGTTTGACTAGAGGAAATTGGATTTTAACAATGGAGCAGGTATATTTTCCAACCAATAGGTACAACATAATAATGAAAAACAACTCCAAGTTGCTTAATTCTATGTTCTTGGATAAGAAGAAGTACCCTATACCTACTTTATCTGATTTATTTTCTTATACATTTGCAAAAAAATTTAAAGATAGGCACAGAAAAGTGTCATTTCAAAAACTATATTTGTGCCCCTGATGAAAAAGCACTTAAGGGAGAATATTGTCAAAGGAGCTCATTACATGTCAAAAATGTAAATGAAGATGGGAATTAATACACTATAATTTGTTATGTCCCGAATAGTAAAGTCAATCTAAATAACAGGATATGTACTGTAGAGAATACCCCTTGGTAAAACTATCGTGCACTCAAGCGATGGAAGCCTTTAGTTTGAAGTGTGGTAGCAAGTATGGTGAAAATATATATGAGTATTCCCTGCTCGTATATCTAGTTGAGCCATACTTGTTTGCATACACTAAATGTATCCTATTTGTTTCTCTAGAGTTGGAATGGAATATTCCTCAAGAGTTGTTAGAAATGAAACTTCCTCCGTCCAATTTCATTCCTAAACCTGGATGGAAGAGAGTGAACCGTACTCATGATATAATAGAACCTTCAAGGACAAAGCCTATTGAGAGATGAAACATGTGTTCGTTATGCAAGGTACCATGTCATAAGAAAACAACATTCCTGATTTTGGGACAGTATCCCACCTGATTAATTTTTGCTAACTTCAATGTGTATTATTTATTGTAACTCTCTTTCTGGATGTGTAATGCGAGTTTATTTTAATCAATTTTTTCTTAATTCTATTACTGAATTATAAATACTCTGACGTATCTAACATGATGTCTATGATATTTCAAATCATAACTAAGAGATAATCTATACTAACACATTACCTTTGTTGAGAATCAATGGACAAAACCCTTGTTGCATTAAATCGAGGAAAAGTAATGATGAAAATTTCAGAATATTGCACACTATTCAATCAAAAGGGTGAAATACTCTAAACGTCTAAATATGAGAAATTCACCTCCAT
>NW_025841953.1:0-2324 GCF_002878395.1 Capsicum annuum
CCCACGGGAGTCAATGTGTTCAATAACACAGATAATAAATTATAAGACAACTTAACCATGGTGCATAATATGGAGAAATATAAAAATAAGTGGATCCCAGATCAAATAAGAAAAGGTCCGACTGGTGGCACACAAAAATTATACCTGTAATAAAAGCATTTAAAGTCTCAACCTCGGGTCTAGTAGATAATACATATAAATGACCATGCCTACTGGCTGTCTAGGCACTTGACCGACCTTCTGTCTTACTTTTTAAGAACCTCCTCGAGTACCTTGGGAACTACCTCTTTATCCATAAGAACTATCTCACGCTGAGGGATGGACTACTCTAATAGGGGAAGCAACTTGAGTTGAAATAACAATCACCCTATGACTATGGCCCTCATGCAATAAATGATCAAAATACTTACAGCTAAAACACACTCCAAAAGCTAAACTAGAACCTGTAACACCTTGTATTTCCCTAGCATAATCTAAGTCCCAGTGCATGAGTATTCATTTATAAAATTTTTGAAAGGCTCATTAATTTTCAATTTAGAGCCTTCCATTGTGTAGAAAATCAAATTAGGTTTCAAACGACATAAAATTTGCCCAAATACAATGACTGGGTAAGAAGTTACGATGATTTTAAGTTTTAGTCATTAAACACCATAATTTTACCCATCAACATATCACGAAGAGATTTAATATAGCAATTGTCAATGTCCAATGAGGTATCATGATTTTGGCACATCACGCCATAGGCCAATTTGGCATTTGGCATTTTTCAGTATTGCAACGCAATGCCACCGTATTACGGAGAACATCCAGGTCCCAATTAGTAAAGGACCATGATTTTCCTGCATCGCACCACATACCATATTCCCATTTGTCAGTTTCTAGATACACGACACGATAGTGCTGCATCGCACCAGGGGCCCAATTTGAAAATTTTCACAAAAGTCTAATATTTTGTCTAGGGTTAAAACAGTTTTATCCCATCACTTTAATCCACCCAGATGGAATACTTAAGCCCTAAAAACATTTTAAAAGTTCATTCTTTATTAATTTCCCCCAAAATTCAAAATCTTTCCCTCTAAATTATAAAGCCTAGCTCTCTAGAAACCAAGAGCAATCTCAAGAATTAACCCAAGAACTTTAAGAAATTCATCCATTAAGGTCTGTTAGATGTTCATCCATAGATTCCTTTAATCCATGGAGCCCAAGTAACTTTTTTAATTATAAATTTATGATCTTTTTAAGTTATTTGATTTTAAATCATTATTTCATCCATTAAGCTCGATGAACTTTGATTTAATACCATGTTTTAATGAAGTCACTATTGTTATTCGATTCCTCATGTTTTCGTGTTATCATTTGTCGAATTAAATCATGACTTAGCATTTTTCATGATAATTGCATGTCAATTATGCTGGTCTTTTAGTAATTCTATGATTATTTTAAACCATGAACTATAAGTGTTTGATAAAATAGATATAGGAGCAATTGATTTAATAAGAGTCTTCATTCTATGTCCTTCAATGTTTTAGTATCATGCTACTACTATTGTTTTGAGTCATGGGGGTATTGAATACTCGAAACCATAATTGTTTACTTAATATTATCTCAGTATCTTTAGTATAGATTTAGATTATATCATGAGCATTATCAGAATAGTCAGTTAAACTCAGAATAGTCTAACATTTTAGTCTCATTCAGTTGGGAGTAGGATTTAGCACCGAGCGAGGGTAGGGATAGTGGCTTCCCCATCAGATAGGAAGAGTTGTTAGTAGTAGTCCTTATACTCTAGAACTATGTAGCCGGCATAGGATATGAGTAGTCATCCATCAGTTTAGGCTTGACGATGTCGCAGGGGTCACCCATTAGTTTAGGCTTGGCACCCTTAGTCCTTTAGACATGATATCAGTTTAGTGGATCCACACAGCCTGCATTAGTACCCGTGGCACGGTATTAATACCCTTCTAATGGGGTTACAGGTTTGACCCCGATTAGCTCAAATTAGGGAATATCGATTAAATGATACCTCCCACAATCTCAGATACAGTCTAAGTCACAGTTTTGGTTTAGTTCTTCAGTCTTAGTATTACTTGACCAAAGCATACAGATTTTAGTTATTTTCAGTATTTCAGTTTGCAGATTTCATCTAGTTCATGTCATATTCTTGGTCATGAATCCTCAGTGTCTACAAAATTTTATGTATTTTTAGTATTTTACAGACTTTTATGCATGTTCGGTATCTATAGATTTCATGCGCTCATTCAATATTCCATACCTTATATGTATATTGAGATAGATCATTACTCCTATTCATGAAACCTTACATG
>NW_025841954.1:0-1642 GCF_002878395.1 Capsicum annuum
CCTTTATGCTCCATTATTCAAGGACCACTCCCTAAACCCTGTCCCTCATTGCAACTTTCTTCCTTTTGGCAAAATGGAGTCTGAAATCTTGATTCTCTCTCTTTTGACATTCCCAATACAGTTAGATTCAACATCGAAAATTCTTTCCTGCTTAACTGTAAAAGTCAATCTGACACTCCTCTCTGGATTCCCACCGACAACAGAGTCTTTTCTTGCAAAATTGTCTACCATCACATATTCTATCAAAGGCATCACTCAATTCATAGCTACCCTAAGCTAGGTTGGATTTGGAAACTCCAGATTCCTAAAAAAATCAAGTTATTTCTTTGGCTCCTCCACCATTACAACCTTACCACCAATATTTTTTTGGCCTATAGGGGTTTAACATCCTTCCTTACTGTCTTAATTGCAACCATAAGGAGGGAGATGTTCCTCACCTCTTCTTCAATTGTCTTCATGTTGTTTCCTTCTGGCAAGACCTCATTCAAGGTTATAGAGGAGACAAAGCCATTCCCCCCAACTTTTCCACCCTTTTAGATGGAATAACACTTGGAAGTTGTTTAAGGATTCTAGTTATGACAACCTTCTAGACTGGGCAACCTTACTTTCATTTTTTCATTGGACAATCTGGAAGAATAGGAATTCTAATGTGTTTAATAACGAATCCTTACCCCCCTCCCATTTTTCAAAACTGCCTACTCGAAGGCAGTCGAATTATTTAATCTAAAAACTCACCCAATCCCTAAGCTGATTAGTACAATAGAAGTCAACTGGATTACCCCCAGGAACTTCTATACGCTCAACACAGATGGGTCAAGTTTTCCAAATCCTGGTAGGGGTGGCATAGGAGGTGTTATGAGGAACTCTAATGGTGACTAGATCTTGGGCTTCTCTCAGAGTTTTTTGCATGCCACTAACAATTTTAGGGAACTTATTTTTTGCATGCCACTAACAACTTTATAAACTTCTAGCTCTTAGAAAAGGCCTGCAGGTAGTTTTGGAGTATAATCTCAACCCCATTGTTATAAACATTGACTCTAAAAATGTGACTCAAGAATTATGTCCATCAGCTCACTATCTTTAGCCTTAATGAAGTCAAACATCCTGGTTTTCAACCACCCATAGTATTACTCATTAAATCTTTGTGGCTTAGCGGTAGATTTCCCTTCTTCCTGATTAGGTAGAGCAACCATGATAACCAAATCACTCTAGGTGTGAACCTTTTAGAGTGCTCTGCCTCTAATACTAATTTTTGAAACCAGTGAGGTTGCACCACACAGTGAGGGCCAGGTCCCTCAAAGTCAATCACAGACAAAATAAAGTAAAATAACCAGGAATCAAAGGATAGTGCAGGAAGAGTAAAAACACAAAATTTTAACATGAAAACCCCCTATGTTCATGGAAGGAAAAAACCATGGTTTGCCCTTACAAGTACTTCAAAATCCACTATGATCAAACTCTTGATTACACTCTTCACTGAACCTAACTCTAGGTTCCTTTCTCTTGTAATAACTTTATTACAAGCTCATCTTGACAACTCTATCAAGGAACTTCTACATTGATTAACTCTAATTAGTATCAAGCTTAGGCAACTTTACCTAAGAACATCCCTCATCAAAGAAAAACACTACTCTTATAGCAT
>NW_025841955.1:0-2826 GCF_002878395.1 Capsicum annuum
GGCTAACTTTGTCATTTAATCCATGATGACCCAAATTGAATTATGCTGGTATCTGGTGCAAGGATGTCCCATAAAAAATGCCATTTTAATGACCTCCCACTTCCAAGTAGGGATGCCAACTACTTTCTTTGTTGGTAAAGGAAAAGGGAGTCATACCTTAGTTCAAGATAGGGATTAGCCAACGAGTTCAAATGCTGAATTTAAGGAGGCAAATCACTTCTTCTACTTTTACTATTTTCTATTTGATGCTCAACTTTCACTTTCTAAAAAATTGGGAGACTTAACACAAACTCTATTGTCCCTCTTCATACCATTCCACGAATAAACTTTTTGCAAATTGTGGTACTTCTTGGTGGCACTAGGGTGAATTAAATATTTAGAACTATGAGCTTTTGTTAGTATTCTCTTTGTAAATCCATCAACATTGGGAACACATAATCAAGTCTGATGGCGGAGGAAATGATCTCCCTATTAGGATAAAATATCAACCTTTTGTTGATGAACTACATCCAGTAACTGCTAAGTATAGGATTATTATGTTGTTCTCTTTTACTTCATCCTCTAAGGACAACTCTAAACCATTCTAAACCACTAAACCGCTGTACTTTATACCAAGCAAATGTACTTCTAATTGAGGTAATCTATGCACCTCTTTGAACAACTCATTCTTATCCTATTCCACATAGGACACACTACCCATAGACAACCTACTCAAAGCATAAGCTACTAGATTTTCCTTACCCTGATGGTATAGCACATTTATGTCATAATCTTTTAACAACTCAAACCATCTTCTCTGATGAAGGTTTAACTCCTTCTACATAAATACATATTAAAGACTCATATGATCGGTGAAGATATCTACATGCACACCATATAAATAGTGTCTCCAAATTTTCAATGCAAAAACCACAATGCTAACTCCAAATTATGAGCCGAATAGTTTTTTTCATGGTCCTTAATTTGTCTGGAGGCATAAGCTATTACTTTCAATTCTGCATCAAATCACAACCTAGCCCAACTCTTGAGGCATCACAAGACACAATAAATCCATCTAACCTATCTAGAGGCACTAATATCGGCGTTGAAGTCATTCTATTCTTCAATTTATGAAAGTTTTTCTTACACTTGTCTAATCATTAAAACTTTACCTTTTTATGTCAACTTGGTCAATGGTGCATCTATTGAGGAAAATCCCTCAAAAAATCTCCAATAATAACAAGCTAAACCCAGAAAGCTCTTAATATTAGAATAATAATAGGCCTAGTCAAGTGCTTTATTGCATCTATTTTTTAAGGGCCTATATGAATGCTTACACTAGAAAATACATACCCCAAAAAGGTAACTGACTCCAACTAAAATTCATACGTACTAAACTTTATGTATAATACATCATATTTGAGGGCCTGCAAAACTATTCTCAAATGGTCTGTATACTCCTCCTCACTCTGAACATAGACAATTATGTCATCTACAAAAGCAATGACAAACATGTCGAAATACTACTTGATAACCCAGTTCATTAAATCCATAAAAGCCGCAAGAGTTTTTTTAGTCTGAAAGACATAACCACAAACTCCCATACCATATTATGAAAGTAGATTCTAGAATGTCATATAATCTAAGCTTCAACTAATGATACCCCAACCAGAGATCATTCTTCGAAAACTAATGGGTGCCCTAAAAATGGTCAAATAAGTCATCAATTATAGGGATGGGGTACTTATTCTTGTTGGTGACCTTGTTTAACTGTTTGTTATCTATACATATTCTTAGAGTACCATCCTTTTTACACTCGAATAGGACTAGAGCACCCCATAGAGAAACACCAAGTGTGATGAATCCTTTATTTAAGAGGTTTTTAAGTTGCTTTTTCAACTTTTTAAGTTCTACCAGAGCCAACAAGTTGAGAGGAATAGAGATGGGTTGAGTATTGGGGAGTAGGTAAATCTCAAATTTGATTTAACTATTGGGAGGTAACCTTAACAAAATATTTAGAAAAACTTTGGGAAACTCATTAAACACACAAACTGAGTAATGGATGGGGTCTCAAACTTGGTATCTTTAACCCAAACTAGGTGATAGATATACCCTTTTGAAATTAACTTTCTAGCTTTAAGATAAAAGCTTAAATGACCCTTAGGAGTTGCTGAACTACCCTCCTACTTGAGGATGGACTTCTTAGGAAATTGAAACTTTACTACTCTAGTGCAACAATCAACTGAAGCATAGCATGCATGGAGTCAATCCATGCCAAGGATGACATTAAAATATATCATCTCTAGCTCTATTAAATCTACTAAGGTAAACCATCTAGAGAACTGTAATAGGGAACTCTTTATAAACCAATCTACAAATAGCTGACTTGCCAACGGGAGTGGAAACTAAGAAAAGTTCAGAAATTTTTTTGTGACTTATACCAAAGTTCACAATAATAAGTGGGGTTACAAAAAAAAGGGTTGACCCTGAATCTAGCAACACATAAGCTTCAATATAAAAGACACAAAGCATATTAATGACTACATCTGGGGAACTCTCATGCTCTTAGTGAGAAGGTATAGCATAAAATTGATACTGATTCTAATAGGCATAGATACTGAATAATACACCCTACTATGGAGTTAGGTGGCCTAACAACACTGCTGAAATGATAGACTGGCCTGAGAGTGAGTATCTCTATTTCTTTACTTAGCAAAATGACAGTTCTTGATCCTATGGACCGTCTTAGCATAACTTTAACAACCATCTCTACCCATCATACACTCACTCGAATGATTCATACCATATTTTTTGCATGTTGGATTAGTTCTTCCCCTAGAAATGCTA
>NW_025841956.1:0-3073 GCF_002878395.1 Capsicum annuum
GTCGATCTACTTCAGCCTATCAAAAACAAATTTTGGGGCCAACTTCAAACGATTATAAATCCTCATATACAATGATATGGGTGAGATACTATATATTAACGGAAAGATATGAGAGTCCTGTTTCTAATGAAATTGGTTTCATCCAATTTGGATATCGGAGTAAAACGTTATGGTTGATCTACTTCAGACTATTAAAATAGTTCACCAAAGGACATATTCGAGAAATATTTGATTTTTAGGGGCGTTTTGGTCATTCCCCCTCACCCAAAATCCATCCAAACCCTATAATAAAGCCTATTAGATCCATTATATGTTATATTTCATCAAATTCCCTCAAAAAGAAAATCCTAAGCTCCTACATCCAACTTTAAGAACCTCCAAAGTTCACCATTAATTCTGTAAATTTATTCAAGATTCCAAGTTCCTAGTTCAAGAACTCCAAGAACCATCATTCAAAGGAATGATTAACATCTCAAAAACGAGTATCGATCTAAAATTCATCATTCAAGGTATGTGGGGTTTTTCAACAAGAACTCTTTTTCATTCTTGTGCCCAAAAGTAAATTTCTTTACAAAGGCATGATTTTTATTTGATTTTTACGAATTTAAAGCATGAACCCATATCTTATGATGATTATTATGAAATCTTGATGTTTATGATTTTGAAAGATGAATTTACATGTGTAGAGATATAAAACATGAATCTTGAACGATATTTATCATGATTTTGATATTTGGGTCGTGAATTCCCATTGGAAATTTTTTTTTGAAAAAGCGTGTGTTATAAGCACGTTGATGTTGAATATTTGAGATATTTTGAATAATTTGACCTTTTGATCTTAATGGATTTGTTTTGAACTCGAGTGTGAAAGAAATCCACAACGTGGTTGATTTTGATAGATGAGAAGCATGATGGCTCCCGATGTATATTTATATATTACTGAAATTATTTTTTTGTGAATTTTCTTTGAAATGATCTGAGCTAAGTATGGGAGAAATCTTTAGCACCGAGTGGGAGGTATAAAGTGACCTTACTTCCCTAGAACTACATGCCCCTGTAGGAGTGAGCCTGACGCTGATTTATATAGTGATCACTAGTTTGTGTAGATTTGATATCGATAGTCCTACTCTCATGGAAAGGATAGGATGGCTCTCCCCAATGTGGGTTGTACATTGGACTCCATGTAGCTCACATGGTATATGTCGGTTAAAGGATCTCCCAGTGTGTGTGTGTTTCCTTGTGTCTATGGTGAATGGTGAAGTGATTTGAAAGTGGAATTGTAAAAGTTGTTCTTTTGAAAGATTTAAATGATATTTACATTATGAGAATTGATATTCTTGATGAACTAAAAGTTATTGACAAATTATATGATAACTCACATGTGTTATTGTACTTATTTCATCCTCTCATGATTATGATGATTTTCTTCAGGCTATGTGAATCTTTCATACATCCTACATATTCCTTATAAATATTTATGATGATGATGTTTATACGACTGCATACACTCCCATATACTCGGTTTCTTTCCATGGCACTGACCCACATTATAGGGTGTGGGCTGCATTTTCTTGGAATGTAGGTTCAGGTACTCAGTTCTGGTTCGACAGTGATTCTTCGGGCACGCTGTTCTACATCCTCTATTGTAGTGAGTCCTCATGTGCTGAGGACGTGATGTTTGATGTTGGTTTCACGGAATTGTTTACATTTGATAACTGAGTATGAGTCAGTTGCGGCATGTCTCAATGGCTCGCTGGTTTTATTAATTTTCTTAGAGGTTTGTTAGACTAGTATAGATGTTGGGAGTTGACTAATAAGTCGTATTTTGTTATCTTTCTGAAATTCTTTTATTCTTGAATGAAGATTACTCTGTTGATATTTGAGAGTTATTTATGAAAACCCCATTGATTTGCGTTGAACTGAATGAAAATGGCTTAAAGGGTTAGCTTGGGGCTACTCGTAGCCTCAAGCACCGTGTGACGCTCCGGAACCCGTTTCCCGGGGCGTTACACTTAGTTACCTAAAAGTTGTTCAGTGTACGGACTTTAATGGGGATTTTTTGTTTTGAATGTGGTTTTATTTTTATACTTAGTAACTTGAAAAATGTTGAGTGTAGGGAATTTAAAGGGAATTTTTTGATTTGAATGTGTTTTTTTTTATACTTCGTCACTTTAAAATGGTTAAGTGTAGATACTTTAGAGGAGATTTTTTGTTTTGAATGTCGATTGGTTGTTGACTTAGTTACTTGAAAATTTTTAAGTGTAAGGACATTAAAGGAGATTTTTTTTTTGAATGTGGTTTGGTTTTCATACTAAGTCACTTGAAAATGGTTAAGTGGAGGGATTTTAAAGGGAATATTTTATTTTGAATGTGGTTTAGTTGTTGACTTTGTTACTTGAAAATGGTTTTGTTTTGATACTTAGTCACTTGAAAATTGTTGAGTGTAGAGACTTTAAAGGAGATTTTTTACTTTGAACGTGGTTTTGTTTCAATACTTAGTGACTTTAATATTTTTAAGTGCAGGAACTTTAAAGGAGATTTTATGTTTTGAATGTGGTTAAGTGGGTGACTTAGTCACTTGAAAATGGTAAAGTGTAGGGACATTAAAAGGGATTTTCTATTTTGAATGTAGGTTGGTTGGTGACTTAGTTACCTGAAAATGGTTAAGTGTCGGAACTTTTTAGGATATTTTTTGTTTTGAATGTGGTTTCGTTGTTGACTTAGTTACTTGAAAATGGTTAAGCTGGGACATTAAAGGGGATATTTTATTTTGAATGTGGTTTTGTTTTGCTACTTAGTCACTTGGAAATGGTTAAGTGTAGGGACCTTAAAGGAGAATTTTTGTTATGGATGTGGTTTTATTTTGATATTTAGTCACTTGCAAATGGTAGAGTGTAGGGACTTTAAAGAGGATTTTTTGTTCAGAATGTGGTTTTGTTTGGATACTTAGTCACTTCAAAATTGTTAATTGTAGAGACTTTAAAGAGGATTTTGTGTTTTTTATGTGGTAAGGGTGGTGAGTTAGTCACTTGAAAATGGTTAAGTGTAGGGGCTTGAAAGGTGATTTTTTTTT
>NW_025841957.1:0-1404 GCF_002878395.1 Capsicum annuum
TATATGTTTAGCTGCTCATGCTAAACATACAGTCTGCCAACATGGCTTTGATACCAAGAAATCCAAGAACTCACCATAGATTCTACAAATTGACTAGATATTTAAGTTCCCCAAGTTCAAGGGCTACAAGAACCCTCTCTCAAGAGTAAGAAGAAAAGTTTAAAGCAAACTTGTTCATCGAATTTCATAATCTAAGGTATGTGGAGTTTTGAATAAGGGTAATCCTTTCACCCTCGTGCCCAAAGGCATATTTAAACTATAATTTTCTAATATCTATGAGTTTTTTCATGATATTGAATTAGGGTTTTTTACACATTGTTATTGATTGCAATATCTTGATGTTTCCCATGAATTTAAAGTCAAATAGCATGATTTTGTATGTTTTCTTAAGAAATTGAAGCAGGATTTATACCCTATGTTGTTACTTCTTGAGAATTTAAGAGTTTCAATGTCCTAAATATTGAAGTATATGAGTATGTTGATATTTTGAGACAAATTACTGTAACTTTAGGATTTCTACATGAATTATGAATCTATATGCAATCTATTATGCATTATGATGAGTTTTAACTTGAGATTGAATTATGGGTTACTAAGCCCTACTTGAGAATAGCAATTTTATGAACTATTGTGCTATAAGAACCCATGATTTGAGTATTTTGAGATTATTAAGAAAATTTTTGACGTAATGGTCATAGAGTTTTGAAATCCACTCTTCCATATGTGATTACAGATTTGATTGTTGGGTTCTTATAAACCATGAGATTTTTTTGAAGGTGGATTTCCATGATATGAGCAAGATAAACTAAAGGGAGTAGTATTTAGCACCGAGTTGGGTAAGTTACCATGGTTTCTTACCCCAGAACTATGTGTCATCATTAGTTTGAGATTTTGGGCTTGAGGGTGAGATGATTGGGCCCGGGGTTGGGATAAGTGATCACTAAGTTGAGGTTATATTCATTGGGAAGAGTATGAATCCTCTCCCTAACTTGAGGTTTCTTCCTTAGGAGGACAAGATGTTGGACTCCATGTAGCTCACATGGTTTATGTCGGTTAAGAGAACCTTCCTAAACTAAAGTATTTTCCTTTGAAATAGAATATTTTCCCTAAAGCTTTGAGATGAGATAATTTCTAAAGTGAACGAATTGCTTTTGAGTATTTTTCCAAAGAAGAAAGTAGTTTTCTCTACTAATAAGAGTTGATCATCATTTTTTTTAAACCAAATTCATATGATTCTGAGTTCCAAAGAGTTATAAGTTCTAGAGCAATAAACTAGTTTTACTCTCCATGAGACATATGCATGTGTTGAAAGTATTGTTTAAAACTTCCTTTATCCTATGAGTAATGAGAATAAGAGGAGAGAGCAGATTTTAAAGCCAAAGTACAATGAATCACGAGATTTGT
>NW_025841958.1:0-1489 GCF_002878395.1 Capsicum annuum
TTTAGCTACTAGTCTGGCTTTGAATCTTTCAACCTCTCCATTGGCCTTATACTTGATCTTGTATACCTATCTTGACCCTATAATATTTTTGTTTGTGGCAAGTCAACGACCTCCCAAGTATAATTATCTTCAAGTGCCTTCACCTATGCTTTCATAGTTTTAATCCACCTTTAATCCTTAACTGCTTGATTATATGATTGAGGTTTAACTAATACTGACAAATTGGACACAAAATACTGATAACTAAGACTAGTCCCAGCATAAGACAAATAATTGGCTAAGGGATATCTTGTTCCTTTTCCATTTCCTAGTGTTGCATAGTCCATCATCAAAGTAGGTTGCTTGTGTACTCTGATTGATTTTCTTGGAGCAGATACAATATGTACTTTAGGTTGTGAGGATAATGCAGTAGCATCTGATGAGTTGGAGCGAACATAATTTAGTATGCTAGCTGGAACATTGGAAATATTCATATTCTCATCTGAAGACATAGGAATCTGGTGACAAGGCTCTGGTATAACAGGTGAATCTACATGATCATCCATGTCTGTATCTGCACATTTATTTTCACTTATTGTGAGAAAGTCAGTAGACAACTCTAAAGTAGCCTTGTCTGCAAAAGGGAACAAGTGTTCTTGAAACACAACATCTCTTGTAACAAATAGTTTGTTAGTAAGAAATTCCATCAACAAATAACCTTTTAGAAGTGGAATATCCCATAAGTACTGCAGGCTTGGCTCTTTCAGTAAACTTATCTCCTCTGGGTAGTACTGAGGT
Organism: Capsicum annuum; assembly: GCF_002878395.1. Lineage (NCBI taxonomy): Eukaryota > Viridiplantae > Streptophyta > Magnoliopsida > Solanales > Solanaceae > Capsicum > Capsicum annuum. The sequence goes on from NW_025841958.1 coordinate 778, forward strand.
ATAAAACTTGTAGCCAATAACTCTAAGATATATCAGTGAGGGAATTTTATAGAATAGCACCTCATAAGGACTCTCACCTCCAATAAATGAAGAAGGTAACCTGTTCATAAGATAAAATGCAGCCTTGACATTCAATCCCCAAAACTTGATAGGCATCTGAGGCTGAAACCTAATAGCTCTAGCAATATTTAGTATTTACGTGTGCTTTCTTTCAATAATCCCATTCTTCTGTGGTGTTTAGGGGCAACTACTTTGAAGCAAGACACCCAAGGATTAAAATAACTCTCTACATTGTGAGTTTATAAATTCTGTTCCATTATCTGATCCAAGAACTTTTATTTAAGCGCCAAATTAATTTCTTATCAAATTCAAGAAGTTTTTAATAGCCACATTACATTTAGATTTCAACTGTAACAAGTGAATCCAAGTATACATACTATGATCATCTACTACAGTCAGAAAGTAGTGTTTCTTATTAAAAGTAGGGACTTTGTAAGGCCCCCAAAGATCCATATGTCCTACATCAAAAGGCTTCACAGCTCTAGAATCACTAATAGGAAATGGTATTCTAGTTTGTTTAGCTAGCAGACAGACATGGCATTTATTTAGAACCTTTGAGTTTATTTTGTATCTTATTAGACTAAGTGATTGCAAAGCCTGAAAATAAGGGTGCCCAAGCCTTCTATGCCATAAGTTGCAGTCTTGCATATCT
>NW_025841959.1:0-1270 GCF_002878395.1 Capsicum annuum
AATATAATCATTCTTATATCAGTTATGAATAAAGCAAGTAAATAAAAAATATAACACACAATATGTTAGTTTAAAATCAACAATAATAAATTAATAAAATATTATATTTGAATTGATAAATCATAAAAAATAATAAAATAATTTTTATGTATATATTTTAAAATCATGGATGTGACACATCATTATTTATTTGATATCAAAATAACACATAAAAAATATTAATATTAAAAATTAATAATTTTTAATAAAATAGCAGCTTAAGAGGAGCATCGGGAGATTAAAATGGAGTGTAAAAAGTCAAAATGAGCATACACTGTACAATTATTATTGTTCAATGTTAAGAGTTTACTTCAGAGTTTTATACGTATAAACTGCTACTTCATGAACTTAATACCGAGGATAGTTTGAAAAAAAGTAAAAGTTATTACAAATATACCAACGCTGCTATTTAAATATAATAATAAATTCATAGTAATAATAAATTAAAATATATTACAAAATTATTATTCTTTTAAATAAATTACTTATGTCACATAAAAAATATTATATAAAGATTATCGATAAGAAATTTGAAATAAATTAAGCATAATAATAATAATAATAATAATAATAATAATAATAATAATAATAATAATACTTAAAAAAAATCAATCAAGGTGACATCTTTTGATTGTTTTCTCTATGTGATTTTGAGAAAATTAATACAATAACTAACTCGATTTAGTCCCATAAATTGGGGTCTGTGGAGGGGATAGTGTACTCAAACCTTACCGCTAGAATTTAAATAAATTAGAAAAATTAAATTGGGTTAAAAAAAGATTAAGGGGATGAGTCAAATTAGTATTAGAAATTGGGTTAAAAAAAGATTGAATGGGGGATTTAGATTGAGTCAAATTAAACTCAATTGACACAAATTGAGTATCAAATGGCTAGAATTTAAATAAATTAGAAAAATTAAATTGAATTAGGTTGATATTTAATAAATATAGCAACTATATAAATCAATATTAAAAAATAAATAAAACTACTTTTTAAAATTAATTATAAATAAATTATGTCAATAAAATTACCTCGATCATACGATTTAAACGTATTATTCAAAATATTTGGATATACAGATTTAGTATATTATTACCTTGATCAATCGATCATATGATATCAATGTATTCAATATATAATTGAATACATTTAATTTTTTAAAATAAAAAATTACATATTTAATAGTAAATTAAAAATATAAAATATCAACGAACAACGTCATTTTTATTAA
>NW_025841960.1:0-2754 GCF_002878395.1 Capsicum annuum
AAGGATCTACCATGAATTAGTTATGCATGGCATAGTACACAATAAAGCGTATAATCTATGCCTTCATTAATTATACACATGTTGAAAAAGTATACCAAACAATGTATTTTTAATACATAAAGCTAATGCATGCATTTTTTTTCTAATGCATCCTACGAGTCGACCCTTAGAGTATTCTAAGATATCATAAATGAATACATCATAAACGAATCTAATTAGGATTTAAATATCCTATTCATGAAACCATTGAAAGCAATGGGGGCATTGATTAGCCCAAAGGACATCACTAAGAACTCGTAGTACCTATATTAGGTCTAGATTATAGTCTTAGGAATGTCTTTGACCTAAATATTTCATTGATAATACACGAACCTCAAATCAATATTGAGAAAGAGTAAAAGACCTTGCAACTGGTCAAACAAATCATTGATATGGGGCAAAGGGTACTTGTTATGAATTGCAACCTTATTCAGCCGACTATAGTCTATTAACATACATAAACTACCATTCTTCTTCTTTTAAAAAAATATTGAAGCACTCCAATAGGAGGCACTTGGGTGGATAATACCCATAATCAAAAACTCTTGCAACTAATACTTCAACTCCCGCAACTCAACTAGTGCCATCCAATAATGAGAAATTAAAGTAGGATGAGTATCCGACTATAAGTTGATATAGAAATTAATGTAAAAGTTTACTGGCATGCTAGGCAAGTCCACATTAAATAACTCTAAAAACTCATACACCATAGGAACTGATATGATGGGTGGACCTCTACACTTGTATCCTAAAGATGAGATAAGAACACCACACAATCACTCTTTGTCCATATTTTGGTATGGATAAATGATATGGGTTTCATAGGATTAGGGATATAAATACCATCTCACATGATTCTATCTATCCTCGATATTACTATAGTAATTATCTTTGTATGAGATCCTAGAATAGAGTAGTATGGAGATAACCATATCATTTGTAGAATGATGCAAAAATCTACCATGCCAATATGACTAAATCTACCCAGGTTTAATACCCCATAAATATAATAAAAAATGAGAGATAGACCATATTAATAATAAAAAAATTAGGAACAGGGTGGGTATGTGAACAAGAGCCTTAAGAAAATCATTCAGCATGTTCAACCCTACAACAAAACCACTAAATACGTAAGCAAAAATAGAACTAGGATAAATTAATATAATATCCATCTACTCAAAGACAAAAATAGTCTTTGTGATAAATGTATATAATACCACTACCTCATAACTACCAAGAAAAGAAAAATAATAGGCCCTATCCCTTGTATGTGTGCCACACATTCTAGGCTGAGTGCTACTTTGATATGCATGCTTACTACCTTAGTTAGGTTGGTTGCCATTGATATATGCCTTGTGACCACAACGCCAAACTTGAGGACTACCTATACCATTGCCACCACCTCTTCTACCTTCTAGATACTCTATTTTCTTAGTTTTACAAATATGTACCAAGAACTAAGAGATGTCTATTGGTGGAATGGCATGAAGAAAGAAATTATAGACTTCATTACTTAGTGTCCAAATAGACAATAAGTAAAGTTTGGACATTAGAGATTTTGAGGTTTATCTCAAGATGTTAGCATTCCTAATTGAAATATAGGAGTGATCAACATTGATTTCATGATAGGTTACCTCATATGTGATGTTAACATGATTATATTTTGGTGATAGTAGATAGGTTGACTAAGGTGGCTTTATCTTTCATGTTAAGACAATAGATTTAATAAAGTATCATGATAGAATTTATATCCATTAGTTTGTCAGATTGCTTGTAGTTCCCTTGTATGTCATCTCTAATAGGGGTAATTAGTTTATATCTTACTTCTAGAAGTCTTTCCAGAAGGATCTAGGTACCCGAGTAGATCTTAATATTACTTTTAGTTCCTAGATAGAAGGGCATATATAGTGTAAAATTCAGAACTTAGATGATATATTGAGACATTGGGTGATTAGTTCCAAGGTAATTAGGATGATCATTTACCTCTTCTAGAATTTTATTAAAATAATAGTTCCAGTTCAAGTATTCAGATTACTCCTTTTGAGGTACTTTGTAGGCAGAGGTATGATATTTTATTTGTTGGTGTGAAGTAGGTGATACTAATTTGATTGGTCCAAATTTGGTTTATCAGGATATAGAGCATGCTTAGATAATTTAGGAAAGGTTAAAGATTGATCGGAGTCATCAATAATTTTTTTTAATGTAAGGAGAATGGACCTTGAATTTTTATAAAGGTTTCTCTTATGAAAAGGGTGATAAGGTTTGGTAAAAAGAGGAACCATAGTACCTATTACTCATTACATACCATACATTGAAAAAGATTAGTAAGGTAACGTATGATTTAGAGCTGCATAAGGAGATGACATTAGTGTATCCAATATTGTATATTCCATTGTTAAATAAATATATTAGTGATCCATTTCTTGTTGTTACTATAACAAGTGTTTGGGTGAAGGATAATCATTCTTATGAATATATACCAGTTGATATACTAGATTGTTAGATTCACAAGTTGATGAATAAGGAATTCACGTTAATAAAAGTCTTATAGAGAAATCAGTTAGTTGGGGGATCTTTTTGGAGGCCAAAGAAGACAGTTAGACCTAGCATCCTCATCTTTTCTATCCTAACATCATGATAGTTTGAGGTTATAGTTTTTCCTCCTATAGCTAATCTTCTCAGTTTCATGTCCTTTTTATTTACTTGTAATTTCTA
>NW_025841961.1:0-5015 GCF_002878395.1 Capsicum annuum
ACATTCATGGTAGCTTACAACATTTGTGATGCCCTATCACGGAGGTTGTAAGCCTTAAGCATAAACCATCTCCTAAGTGACGACATTCTTTGTAATTTGCAAGATTTGTGACGCTGTATCAAAAAGTTCATTAGCCTTATGAACAAACCAGCTCCTAAGTGACGACATTCATGGTAGCTTATCACATTTGTGACTCCATATCACAAAGGTCATCAGCCTTAGGTGGAAACCAGCTCCTAAGTGACGACATTCGTGGTAGCTTATCATATTTGTGATGCCCGATCATGAACTTCATCAGCCTTAGGCTGAAACTAGCTCGTAAGTGACCACATTCGTGGTACCTTACCATATTTGTGACACCCTAGCACAAAGGTCGTCAGCATTAGGCTGAAACCAACTGCTAAGTGATGATATTCGTTGTAGCTTACCACATTTTTGATGCCGTATCACGAATGTCGTCAGCTCCTAAGTCACAACATTCATGATAGCTTACCATATTTTTGATTCCCTATCACGAAGGTCATCAGTTTAAGGCAGAAACCAGCTCCTAAGTGACGACAATTCTGGTAGCTTACCACATTTGTGCTGCCCTATCACGAAGGTTGTCACCCTTAGGCAAAAACCAGTTCCTAAGTAATTACATCTGTGGTAGCTTACCACATTTTTGATGCCCTATCATGAATGTCATTAGCCTTAGGCAGAAACCAGCTCCTAAGTGATAATATTCATGGTAGCTTACCATAGTTGTGATGCCTTATCATGAAGGTCGTCAGCCTTAGGCAAAAGCCAACTCCTAAGTGATGACATTCGTGGTAGCTTACCATTTTTGTGACGACCTAACACATAGGTCATCAGCTTTAAGCAAAAACCAGCTCCTAAGTGACGACATTCATGGTAGCATACCACATTTGAGATGCCCTATCATGAAGGTCATCAGCCTTAGCCAGAAACAAGCTCCTAAGTGACGATATTCGTGGTAGATAACCACATTTTTGATTCACTATCACGAAGGTGATCAGCCTTAAGAAGAAACCAGCTCCAAAGTGAAGGGATTCGTGGTCACTTACAACATTTGTGATGCCCTATCACGAAGGTCGTCAGCCTTAGGTAGAAACCAACTCCTAAGTGATGATATTTGCGGTAGCTTGCTATATTTGTGGTGCCCTATCACGAAGGTCGATAGCCTTAGGCAGAAACCAGCTCCTAAGTGATGACATTCATGGTAGTTTGCCATATTTCTAGCGCTTAATCACAAAGTTCGTCAGCCTTATGCAGAAACAAGCTCCTAAGTGACGATATTCATCATAGCTTATCACATTTGTGATTCCCTATCATGAAGTTTGTCACCCTTAAGCAGAAAACAACTCCTAAGAGATGACATTCGTGGTAGCTTACCATATTTGTGATGCCATATCACAAAGTTCATTAGCCTTAGGCAGAAATGAGCTCCTAAGTGGCAACATTCGTGGTACCTTACCCTATTTATGACACCCTAGCACGAAGGTCGTCAGCCTTATCTAGAAACCAGTTGTTAAGTGATAGTATTCATGGTAGCTTACCACATTTATGACACCCTAACACAAATGTCGTTAGCCTTAGGTAGAAACCAGGTCCTAAGTGATGACATTCGTGGTAGCTTACCATATTTGTGATGCCCTATCACGAAGGTTGTTAGCCTTAGGCAGAAGCTTCTAAGTGAAGACATTCATAGTAGCTTACCACATTTGTACTGCCTTATCACAAAGGTCATCAGCCTTTGACAGAAACTAGCTCCTAAGTGATTACATTTGTGGTAGCTTACCATATTTATGATGCCCTATCATGAATGTCGTTAGTCTTAGGAAGAAACCAACTCCAAAGTGATGAAATTTATGGTAACTTACCATATTTATAATGCCCTATAACGAAGTTCATCAGCCTTAGGCAAAAACTAACTCCTAAGTAATGAAATTCGTGGTAGCTTACCACATTTGTGATGCCCTATCACGAAGGTCATCAACCTTAAGTAAAAACCAGCTCCTAAGTGACGACATTCATGGTAGCTTACCACATTTGTGATGCCCTTTCACGAAGGTCATCAACCTTAGGCAGAAACAAGCTCCTAAGTGATGTTATTCGTGGTAGATAACCATATTTTTGATTCCCTATCACGAAGGTCGTCAGCCTTAGGGAGAAACCAGCTCCTAACTGACGGCATTCGTGGTACCTTACAATATTTGAGATGCCCTATCATGAAGGTCGTCAGCATTAGGTTGAAACCAACTCCAAAGTGATGTCATTCATGGTAGCTTTCCATATTTGTGGCGCCCTACCACGAAGGTCGTTAGCCTTGGGCAGAAACCAACTTCTAAGTCATGATATTCGTGGTAGTTTTTCACATTTCTGGCGTTCTATCACAAAGTTCGTCTGCCTTATGCAGAAACAAGCTCCTAAGTGACGACATTCGTGGTAGCTTATCATATTTGTGACTCCTTATCACGAAGGTCGTCAGCCTTGGGTAGAAACCAGCTCCAAAGAGACGACATTCGTGGTAGCATACCATATTTGTGACACCCTATCACGAAGTTCGTCAGCCTTAGGCAAAAACAAGCTCCTAAGTGACGATATTCGTGGTAGCTTACCACATTTTTTATGCCCTATCACGAAGGACATCAGCATTAAGCAAAAAACTAGATCCTAAGTGACGACATTCGTGGAAGCTTACCAAATTTGTGATGCCCTATCACGAAGGTCGTCAGCCTAAGGCAGAAACAAGCTCCTAAGTAATGATATTCATGGTAGCTTTCTACATTTTTGATTCCCTATCATGAAGGTCATTATCCTTTAGGAGAAAGCAGCTCCTAAGTGAGGACATTCATGGTAGCTTACAACGTTTGTGATGCCCTCCCACGAAGGTCGTCAGCCTTAGGCAGAAACCAGCCCCTAAGTGACGACATTCGTGGTAGTTTGCAACATTTGTGGCGCTGCATCAAAAAGTTCATTAGCCTTATGCAAAAATCAGCTCATAAGTGATGACATTCGTGGTAGCTTATCACATTTGTGACTCCCTATCACAAAGGTCATCAGCCTTAGGTAGAAACCAGCTCCTAACTGATGGCATTTGTGGTTGCTTATCATATTTGTGATGTCCTATCACGAAGTTCGTCAGCCTTAGGCAGAAACTAGCTACTAAGTGACGACATTCGTGGTACCTTCCCATATTTGTGACACCCTATCATGAAGGTCATCAGCCTTAGGCAAAAACCAGCTGATAAGTAACGATACTTGTGGTAGCTTACCACATTTATGACGCCCTATCATGAATGTCGTCAGCTCAAAAGTGATGACATTGGTGATAGCTTACCATGTTTGTAATGCCCTATCACGAAGGTCATCAACCTTAGACAGAAACCAGCTCCTAAGTGACAACATTCGTGGTAGCTTACCACATTTGTGCTGCCCTATGACGAATGTCGTTAGCCTTAGGCAAAAACCTGCTCCTAACTGATGACATTTGTGGTAGCTTACCACATTTCTGACGCCCTATCATGAATGTCGTTAGCCTTAGGCAGAAACTAGCTCCTAAGTGATGACATTCATGGTAGCTTACCATATTTGTGATGCCTTATTATGAAGGTCATCAGCCTTAGGCAAAAATCAACTTCAAAGTGACGACATTCGTGGTAGCTTACCATATTTGTGATGACCTATCACGAAGGTCAACTGCTTTAAGCAAAAACAAGCTCCTAAGTGATGACATTCATGGTAGCTTACCATATTTGTGGTGCCCTATCACGAATGTTGTTAGCCTTACCCAGAAACCAGCTCCTAAGTGATGATATTCATGATAGTTTCCCATATTTCTGGTGCTCTATCTCAAAGTTTGTCAGCCTTATACAGAAACAGGATCCTAAGTGATGCCATTCGTAGTAGATTATCACATTTGTGACTCCCTATCACGAAGGTCATCAGCCTTAGGCAGAAACCAGCACTTAAGTGACAACATTCGTGCTAGGTTACCATATTTGTGACGCCCTATAACAAGGTTCATTAGCCTTAGGCAGAAACAAGCTCCTAAGTGACAACTTTCGTGGTACCTTACCATATTTATGCCACCCTAGCACGAAGGTAATCAGCCTTAGGTAGAAACTAACTGCTAAGTGATGATATTCGTGGAGGCATACCACATTTATGATGCCCTATCACGAATGTCATCAGCCTTACGCAGAAACCAGCTCCTAAGTGACGACATTTGTGGTAGCTTACCATGTTTGTGATGCCCTATCGTGAAGGTCATTAGCCTGAAGCAGAAACCAGCTCTTAAGTGACGACATTCGTGGTTGTTTGCCATATTTCTGGCACTCTATCAAAAAGTTTGTCAGCCTTATGCAGAAACAAGCTCCTAAGTGACAACATTCATCGTAGCTTATCACATTTGTTACTCCCTATCCCAAAGGTCGTCAGCCTAAGGCAGAAACTAGCTCCTAAGTGACGACAATCGTGGTAGCTTACCATATTTATGATGCCCTATCACAAAGTTCATCTGCCTTAGGCAGAAACAAGATCCTAAGTTACTACATTCGTGGTACCTTACCATATTTACGAAACCCTAGAACGAAGGTCGTCAGCCTTAGGTAGAAACCAGCTGCTAAGTGATGATATTCGTGGTTCTTACCATATTAATGATGCCCTATCATGAATGTGGTCAACCTTAGGCAGAAAGCAACTCCTAAGTGACGATATTCGTGGTAGCTAACCATGTTTGTGATGCCCTATCACAAAGGTAGTTAGGCTTAGGTAGAAACCAGCTCCTAAGAGACGACATTCATAGTAGCTTACCACATTTATGCTGCCCCATCACGAAGGTCGTCAGCCTTCGGCAGAAACCAGCTTCTAAGTGATGATATTTGTGGTAGTTTACCATATTTCTAATGCCCTATCATAAATGTTGTTAGCCTTAGGAAGAAACCATCTCCTAAGTGATGAAATTCGTGGTAACTTACCATATTTGTGACGCCCTATAACGAAGTTAGTTA
>NW_025841962.1:0-1863 GCF_002878395.1 Capsicum annuum
AACTGAGTGAACTTAAGCGGGTAATCCTTCACACTCATACTACTTTGATTCAAATTGATGAACTCCTGAACCTTATATTTTCTCAACTCTAATGGAAATAGCCTATCTAAGAAAGTCATGACAAACTCCTCCCACTCAATAAGCCCTTCCTCCATACCTTGGTCCTCTTTCAATTGCTTAAGCCAGGTATGAGCTATATCTTGTAGTTGATATGTAGATAACTCTGCACTCTCACTCGAAGTGATTCCCATAATGTCTTTCACTTTCTATACCATATCTAGAAACGCATGCGGATACTTCTCAGACTTAGATCCAGAAAACAAAAGAGGATTCATCTTGGTAAAATCACAAATCCTAACCGTGGCTGTATTTGTCACTAGATTGGATGGGGCAACAACCTACTAGATGTTTTGAGCAGGTACAGAATGGGATAGGGTAGCGAAAGCAGCCCTGAATTTTACTTGAAAGACATGCTCATTCAAGGAATTTTTCTGAATAGGCGGTGTTGCGGGCTGATCCCTATTCTTTCTTCCATTATTTCTTCTAGGAGGCCTTATCTGTAAACAAAACAAATGATAAGATAGAAAGAGAGTTTAAATAGAGCTCATGGTCTTTTGTACAACATGAACACTGAAATAAGGGAAACTTTCCTAAAATATTTCATGGCCTCTTGTCCCTTAGTGTGGCGCGCTTCACACCAATGTATAAGACTTTACTCAATACGGTTTTCAGACTCCCTAGGACACTTTAAAACCTTAGGCTCTTATACCAAGTTTTTTCACGACCCGAGGCTAACCCTTAGTCATGACAACGGTGCTTACGACCATAAGTGACCACAAGCTAACCCATGAGTTGGTACCTGCTGTAAGCACTAAACAAAATAGTAATATATCATGTGTGCAGAAGGTCAGCTGATAAGATAATTTAAAATAGGATACTAAAACTCAAATCAAAACATGTCTAAAATATTTGATAACAACTAATAACACTAAAATGATTGGCTGGTTGTCTAAGTGATTGTCTGAAAGCCTCTAAATATCATGAGGAGTTGATGGGGCTGACCCCCAACTAACTCCAACTAACTGAACATAAGAAAACATTGAATTAACCAAAATAAAAAAATCATTACCTCGGTGGATGAGGACTCACCACTACTGCTGCTAAGTAATGCTTAGCTATGTAAGAGCGATTAGAAAACTGTGCGTCCGAACCTATGTTATAAGACAACATAGCATAAAGAAAAGTATGCAGTCAGTACTTTGAATGTACTATTATATGAGATGAGGAATGGACAAAATGCATGAGGTAACTGAGCATAAATGCATGAACATTTATTATCTGAGAATGCAAGACCTAGCATAAACATGGTTCTGAGATAATCCATCATCTGAAAGACTGAAAGTTATATAACTAAATAACTAAGAATCTATACAATTGGTCAAGCAAACCTGAACTGAAATACACTGATTACTATACTGAGACTGTGGAGGTATCATGTAACCAACATACCCCAATCTGAGCTAATTGAGGTCCAACCAGCAACCCCAGTTGAAAGGGTGTCAGTACCATGACATGGGTACTAACATTGGCTATGTAAATCCACTAAACTAGTGTCTCAAAGGACTAGGGAGTCACTTTCTACTGGCAGGTTCTCTCATGAGATATGTGCGAACCCTCGAATGGTAGGTGGACATCTTAAATCTATACTGGATACATAGTTCTGGAACTCAGGGACTGCTACTAGAGGTCACACCCTTTACTGGCAGGTGTGCCCCCATCTTTGGGTTCGTTCGGTGCTAAATCCTACTCCCAACTAAACTGACTAAACTCAAGTAAACATTTTTACATAACTGATAGTGCTCA
>NW_025841963.1:0-1411 GCF_002878395.1 Capsicum annuum
TTTTTGAATTTTTGGATTGTGAAAAAATAAAAGCCATAAAGAACTCTAAAAAAAACGACAAAATTCTCTTTTTTTAACTCTTTTTTCCTTTTTTTAATAATTTCTTCCCTACACACTTTACTTCTAACACATGCTTTTGCCCAAATCAGCCTGTCAAATGACCTCGTTACCGTTAAATATGCAACATTTAGCACGTAGGGATGTTTTAGAGGTGAATCTCCTACAAAGGACCAAGTGGGTCCTGCTAGGTCTCAATATAATGCAGATAAGTATGACCTAAAGGCTGACCTATGCTGGGGTTCACTAACAAGGCAGTTCGGGGGAACGTATGGTCGATAGTGGCTGCTTTGCTTTGGACCTACTCCATACCAGCCGATGGCTCTCCCTATTAAAATAAGGGTGACTCAACTATAGGTCGTGTACACAGCGTGTACTACAAAACTTGTTGAAGAAAGAATTAACTCGAGTTATGCACATGATGCCAGATATAAAGTGGTAACACATAAGAGAAAAACTGTAAACAAAGAGCACATAGGCACTTAAAAACAATAACACAAATGATAACACAAATAACGTTTATACACCCATGATGTCAAACTAAGCTGATACAACTCTAAAAAATAAGCTCGAATTCTGAAAATCTCCAGTGGAGTCGCCAGAACTGTCACACCCCCTTTTTAACCGAAAATAAAGATTTTAAAGTTTCGAAAGGGTTTTTATTATCAAAGTGACAAGAGATGAAATTTTTTTGTTTTGAAAAAGGATTCATTTTTAATTAAATTCACAGTCGCCACTTGGCATAAATCGGGTGTGCCAAGTCACCTTTGGAAAATCCTTTTCAAAATGATTTGACTCCTTAAAACTGGTTTGCGAATAGAGATTCTAGTTAAGGAATTCTGTAATCTCTGTTGAGCGAGGTGAAGGTGTTAGGCACCTCTCGATCCTGTGGTTCGACCATAGTCGCTTGGTGGAGCGTATCGGCTAATTTGATATTACGAATGTATAAACCACATAAAAAACACATAAAACAATTAATTAAACACATAAAACAAAACAAATCCAAAATATAGTGTATAGTCCAATTATACAGTCCAAAAATAGGAAAATACGAGAATATAAATCCTATTCTAAGCTAATCCTAAAACTACGCTCCAATGCCTTATCCGAAGCCTCGGGTCTTGATCATGAACCTCCTTTGCATACATGATATTTTGGGGAATTACCTGGATAAATCAATACAAATCCCTCGGGGCATTCCCCGGCCAAATGAGTACATTTTTAAAGCGATAAATGGGTAAAATCACTAAACACAAATATTTACACATTTGATGATTAGAATCTTATGAGTTGCCTACCCCAAAATCTAGAATTTACCTATCGATTTAATGACCTAATCAAGATACTATCGTGT
>NW_025841964.1:0-2290 GCF_002878395.1 Capsicum annuum
TAATAAAATGGGCCTAAGAACATGCATATTTTCCAATTTTAAGCATCAAAAGTGCCATAAAATTATTGAACATCAACACCCTTAACATAAAATATTTTCATGTCCTCAAGAAACAAAAAAACAAGATCATGCATAACTAACAAAAACTAAATTACCAATGACTGTCAACTCAGTTTCAGCTCAAAAAACATTACCTCCTTCCTATTTTTAACATTTCAAAACAAACTATGCAGATCTATAGAGCCCAATAATGTGACACAACTAAATAAATATATGGCATTACATTAGCAACAAAAACTCAAGCATATATACAAACTACACTACCCCAACAAATAAGAAGCTAGAAACACAACCCATGTACCCTCACAACAAAGAAGTCCCATTTTTATAGTATGATTATACATGTCAATACGAGGATGGTAACAAGAAAATTTGTAATACCCCATACTTTTACTAGTTCAGTTCAACTCCTACTGCATGCATAAAAGACTAAAAATCCTAAATATTTAGCTAAGTGTTGTGGACTTAGCTTAAGTTTTGGCCTCTTAACTTGGATTAGTGTTTTTAAAGTGACCTTCCCAACCCCAGCACATAAGTTTTTGAGTTGATTAATGTTTTGGGGTGTAATTATCATATCTCAGGTAAGTTTTAGATTTTTTGGTGGAGGTTGGACCACGTTTGGATTTCCAAAATGACAAATCACCACAATTGTGGCGCATCGCGGCTGTTATAGCGGTGGCAACCTTGGTGCATCACGGTGAAGGTGTATTTGTCATGTTATTGATTCATAATTTCAATGTATGTGTCATTATCTTTATCCTAGTGTGTGAAGTGCTTATTAGGTAAATAATGTTCATAGAAATCACTTAGAGCCAAGTTGAACTAAGAACCTTAGAATTGTCCAATGTTTGGTGTTTAATTCTATAAGAGTCAACTTTGAAAGTGTATAAATTTTAATTTATGTAGAATTTTTTAGTTCAATATCCACCAAATTTTGTATAGTTAAATTAGCTTTTCTATGATACTAATTTCGCCTTAATCTGATACCTGAGTGAAATGTTATAGCATTTTTCGTATGAAGATATAAGTTGCCACAATTGTAAGCTGTAAAATCACAATCTAGGTAAAAACTATTTTTTTTAAATGAGTGAGAGGCAATGGAGTCTTTTTCGACATCAACCCAAGTCATAAAAACACAATCTAAGGCTGCAATTAGGGCATTATTTTTCCTCATTTTCAATTTTTTCTCTTAAAAAAACCCTAATTAATTTTCTCAAGAATCATCAATTTGATCGTTGTCTCTTCAAGAAAATGATCAATAATTTATGGTTCCTAATCTACGAACTTTAAGAATGTTTTCATGATCATATCCAAAGGTTTCAAAGTCAAGCTATTACATCAAATCAAGCAAAATAAGGTATGTGGGGTTATGAACAAGGATACTCCATTCAACCTGGTACCCAAAACTAGTTTTTAAAGATGAATTTACATGAATTAATGTGAATTGCAAATAGGGTTCATACCCAAATTATCTTTTTTTGAGTTATGGAATTATAAAGTGATTGAAGTGTGAAATTACGTATTTGTCTTAATTTAAAGAAATCTCTTTTATGATTTGAATTCCAAGAGTATGATTGGAGACCTTGATTATAAATTTTTAATTTGAGTTTACAAATTTTATTGTACTGATTCATCTCATTATATTGATATTGTTAAATATTTCAAGAAGCATATTGAGAATGATGTTTTGCGATGAATTTACATGAGTTTAAAGCATGGTTTTTAAGCCCCTAGTTTGAGTATTTAAATTTCAAGAAGATTTTATTTTTAAGCACTAGATGACTAGCTTATAGTCAAATTTCGAGAAAGATTTTGTGTTTTGATCCTCAACATATACACTAAATCCACATTACAGTTTTATTACAATTTAAGGAAAACAGATTAGTTTTGATTATAGTTTAAAGTAAACAGATGCATAACTGGTTTTTATTGTAAATCCTTTTGCTAGTTTTAAAGTGGATTTCCGACAGAATAAGCATACAAATTAAAGGGAGTAGCATTTAGCACCGAGTTGGGTATATGTCCTAGTTTACATGCCCTACAACTATGAGCTAACGTAGGTTTAGATTATAAGATTATTCCTATTTATATGGATTAAGATACAGATTGTGATCACTTAGTTTAGGCTATACTCCTTGGCAAAAGTATGACACCTCTCCCCAACATAAGGTTTTTCCCTTAAGAGAACAAGGCACTGGATACTACGACAGCTGAAATAGTGTATGTCGGT
>NW_025841965.1:0-2478 GCF_002878395.1 Capsicum annuum
CATGATGAAAGTGAAAATCTTAAAAATACCACATTTATAAAAGTGGATTCATTTTTAAAACAAGTCTTTAATATTTCTGGGATTATTTTAAGCTAGGTAGAAGTACGGGGTATTACACAAATGTCTAGATCATACAAAGAGAGTCGTTCAGTCATAAAGATAACACAACATGAGTTCTAAGGACTGGGCATGGTGAGAAACATGAGTGCATGTATAATGAGTTGTATAACATAAAGTCGAAATTCATATATTCAAGGAATATGACAATGATTGTTTCTAGAAGCTATTGATTCTCATTTTAAGAGTCGATAATGGTCATGAGTTTGCATAGATAGTATCACTTTGGGATAAGACATAACATAAAATGAGTTGACAACACATATAGATGTAGATTCTTAGAACTAAGTGTAAAGTGAGACATCGTTTTATGGATCATGAGTGTCATAATATAGACCTTGAATATTGGAAGCTTGGATTGCTGAGAGACGTTGTTGCTTCTAGTTTGGAGGTTGAAACATGGATATAAGTTGCATAGAAAACTTGAACCTTAGGCATAGGCTTGCCTTGAATACATAAGACATTGGTAGAATGTCCTCTTAAATTAAAGTAGGAGAAGTTTACAAGAATAAGAATAGATTTTTCATAACTCTTCCCTGAAACTTTCCACCATGAGGAAATTCAAGACGTACCTTAGTTCATCATCTCCTCCTTAGAACAATGGCACAATCCTAGACTTGCGGACATATCCTATCATTAAATCTATTAGCACAACACTCAGCATAATAGAGGTATCACCATACATAAGAATGATAGACTCTCCTTGATAAACTATATGGAAAGTACTATATTTTTTACTAAGACATTCCTTCAAGGGGACTACTATTAACTTCCTCTAGCCTCTAAGATTGAACCTCAGCCTTAAAGCTCTCAAGTTGAGTTTTCAGAATGACCTTTTAGGAAGATTTTACTCTTTTAAGGGCTTGGGAATATAATAAGTGTAGAGAGGATGGTCTACTAGGTGTGAGAGGACCCAAATACCCCAAATACATTTAAAAATATTGATTCATTGATGAAGGAGGGGTGGGCATGATACATACCCCAATATGGAGGTCTAGCATACAGCGTGGGGCCTATTGCAAGACTCTTTCTATACGACATGATGCCTGGAGCGGAGGCATGGTAGTGACCCCTAGCGGGGTGCCTCATGGCAGGGCCATCACACAATATCTCCCTCACAATGCACAACCTATTTTCCATACCCAAACTTTTCTCAACACAACTGAACCCATCCCAAGGTGTTCCACATTCGATCTAAGGACTATGTAGGATTGCTTTAAGCTTAATTTAGACTCCCCAAACACTCGAGTTGTTATAATTTCATTGTTCCAACACTAGAACTCATATGTATATCACAATTATCCACTCAAACTTCTCATAAGTTTTCAACCCAGGTTCTTTCATATGTTATATCAAGCCTACTAATTCACTCCCATAATTTTGCGTCACTGTCCTCGAACTAACATATTTATCACTATAATGAACATCTAAAGTTCAAACTTAGTGTCTAACATCAATTATGTACCATTGATGAAGCATACCAAATACTATACTAGTCCATCAAATTGGGAAATCAACTTAAATTCCTTAACTCACTTAACTACGATCTATAAGCATGTATCCTTCACAACATCATTACTACACCTTAAAATTTACTACACGTCTGCTCACATACTATACTAGTTTACGACTACTAGAAAAAAAAAAAGAACATGGGGGATAAAGTCACATAATAAGGGTTACCAATTTTAACCTTATAATCTAGCCCATTATGGTCTATTAACACATCCCCCTTCTTCACATTATATCTACTTACCTATGTATATATTTACACTACTTTCAAAATTCTATAAACATCACTGAGTTTTCCCCTTTTCTAAGATTTTCTTGGGAAAGTAAAATTATAAATTACTAGCCACTCTATCCTTTCATTCACAACCTTTAAATTATTTTATAACCACTAAAACTATCTATCCTGAGCTTCTTCCCTATTTTAAATAAATAATTATCATAGCTAATCACTTCCTCCATGAACTACTATATAATATATAATTTTTTCTAAAATATTATCCAATCACCATAAAAAGGCATACCACCCTTCACTCAAAGGTTATAAAAATAAAACTACCCTCTTTACTCAAAAGTTGCCTTCACTCTCATATTACTAACTCAGGTATCATCTTACTACTCATAAGTTATAACACCTTAACTTATTTACCTCTCGGGTGAAAATACTATTCCAATATTTTGATTCATATCTCTACCCTTAAGCGTGACATCTGTAACAAAGATTTTGAAAGAGACTTAATACACTTCTTACCTCAGGCTCAAATGCATGATTGATACATAAGGGGTATACATTTGAATCAATACACTTTGACGCACTAATGGACTCCCTTAACTCCTTGTGAAATTTCAAAG
>NW_025841966.1:0-4664 GCF_002878395.1 Capsicum annuum
GATTTTCTTAGTTTCTAATTGTTGATTCTTGGTTTCCCTTAGTTGTTTCGAGAACTAACTAACAAACTAGTACATTCCTACTAGTTTGTCACTTAGTCCTTTGAAGCCTTGAGTTAGTGTTATCGTTTGCTTGTGTGCTTTTGTCGTTTGAACACGTTGAAAACTTCTTGATTCTAGTTCGACGAGAATTCTTAGAGTCTTCAAACAAGAATCCACTATGGACAAGAGTCTACTCATACTTTAAGAATTCACGGGTTACTAGCCAATCTACAACACTTGTGGAACTAAAGTATGAGGTGATCTAAAGAGTGTCAGTGAGGAGAGGGCTACGCTAACTTATCTATTGATTTTGTAGGTGATACCTCAACAATGGAGGGAACCACGTCTCAAACTGTGGATTCCAATGCTATTGAGACTATGAGGGTCACTCTTAAGGCTATGACGCGAACTCTTGAAAGGTTGAATACGGAAGTTGGAGTCATGAGAGGGGATTTGACCACAATAAAGGGAAATGTGTCAACAATTAGTAGGAGATTAGATCAAGTGGAGAGTCAAAGGAACTCTCTCTCTTCTACTCCTCAACATGTTTCTTCAAGTGGACATGATAGAAATTTCTCCGCCACCATTACTTCCAAAACATGGCACCAAATGCTAAATCCACCACTAGCTCCACTAAATGCCGCAACCTAAACCACTCATATCCCACTAAACTGTGACTCCAAGAGGACAATACATGCCCAAACTCCTCAAGTCCCACAAGAGGGACTTGGACGTTAAATACCTCCACTAAATCCGAACCCCCCTTCCAAGCTCTACTAAACTAAAGACCGTCACCTCCACAAAATCTAATTCCTCCAAATCAAGTTCCAAATATCCAAAATCGTCCCGTCCACTTTGAGGAATATGGTAGAGAGGAGTATGAAGGGTATGGAGCCTTTAATGATGCTTACATGAAGGGGGAGGAGATGAGAGGGGGTCATGTGGATCTAAGGATATCCCGAGGGTATGGAGAAAGGGGAAACCGATAACAAGAGAGAGACGTAGGCATCAACACCATCAAGTTAAGCCTACCAATCTTTAAAGGTGAAAAGTGACTCTGAGGTCTAAATTATCTTGGGAATCGGCTTGTGATAAAGTTTTCCAAGTTAATGATATCTCGAAAGAAAAGAAAAGTTGTCATACCATAGGCCATTTTTAGGGTTATGCTAATACTTGGTGGGAGTACGTCAAGCGGTTTGTTAATGAATTAGTTGATGGGCAGTCACCGCCTTGGTTTTGGTTGAGATATCTAATGAGACAATGGTACCTTCCTAAGAGTTATCAACATGAGTTACTTGATAGATTGTACAACTTGCGTCAAGGTAACAAAAGTGTAATAACGTATTATGATGAGTTTCAACAACTCATGTTAAAGCTTGATCATTGTGGGAAATAAATTAGTCATGACATCATCTGGTTCAAGTGTGGGTTGGACAAAGAGATCTCTACTCATTTGACACTTCACAAGTTTGATACCGTTGAAGGTATTTTCCAAACGGCTCTTGAGATTGAAAGAGAACTTAAAAAGAGGTTGTCGTTCAAAGCAAGGGGACAATCAACCTTAAGTTGGCCTAGGAATAAGGAGATGGGTCAATCCTCTTTGGGTTGGCCCAAAAACAAGGACCAACCCGTCACTACAAGGCTTTTCGAGCCCAAAACAGTCCCAAAATTTCCTCCAAGGCAAGAAACTCACAAGTATCCTAATCTTAAAGGGTTCCAATATTTCAAGTGCCAAGGTTGGGGACATAAAGCCAATGAATGTACAAACTGAAGCAATGTGATACTAAGAGAAGTGAGATTGTATTACCTTAGTGAGGATGTGAGTCTTAAAAAAGAAGAAAATGAGGTCGAGCCTCAAGATGGAGAGAAAACTGAAAATGAGCCACATGATGATGACGATGAAGATGTTTATCCACAAGAAGGAGAGTGTGTGGTTCCAAACTTTTTTGTTAGGTGCGTCATGATTAGTAAGGCAATAGATGACCCTAGTCAAAAGGAAAATCTATTCCATACTAGATGCTTTGTAAAGGGGTGTGTGCATACTTTGGTGATAGATAGTGGTAGTTGTGCAAATGTGGTTAGTGTTGCCATGGTGAACTTCTTGAAATTGCCAACTACACCTCATACTAGTCCTTACAAGTTGCAATGGTTGAATGAGTGTGGTGAATTAAAGGTCGTAAGGCAATGTGTGATACGATTTAAGGTAGGAAACTACCATGACGAGGTGTTTTGTGACGTAATACCAATGCAAGCGTGTCACTTGTTATTAGGTAGACCTTGGAAATACGATAAGTCTACCAAAAACGATGGGAGGTCCAATCTATATACACTTGAGAAGGATGGCTGAAAGGTTACACTTAATCCACTTTTGTCTTCACAAGTGAATGAATAGCATCAAAGGATGAGGAAATTAAAAGAATAGGGGAAGAAATCCAAAAAAAAAGAAAGGGGAGGGGGGAACCCGTAGGTGGGGCAGTAGGGGTGTCCAGGGCTATCTCAACATCAAATGTAAAAGAAAATACAGTGATGTTGGTTAGAAAGAAGGAGCTCTTCATGGATCATGACGAAGACACACCCATGCTTCTTTTGGCACATTATTTTAACACTAACCCCACTAATTCTTTTATATCTCCTTTGATTTCTTGTGTGTTGCAGGATTATAAAGATGTTTTTCCCAAAGAACTTCCACAAGGGTTGCCTCCGCTTCGAGGAATTAAACACCAAATAAATTTTATGTCGGGATCCCAATTACCCAACAAACCAGCTTATTGAAACAATTCGACGGATACTAAGGAATTGCAATGCCAAGTTGAGGAACTTCTCAACAAAAGTTACATCAAGAAAAACATGAGCGCATGTACGATTCCGGTGCTACTAGTGCCTAAGAAAGACGGGACTTGGCGTATGTGTATGGACTATTGGGCCATCAATAAGATTACGATAAAATATCATCACCCTATCCCTAGGTTAGATGATATGCTTAATGAATTGAGTAGTTCGTTTCTATTTTCCAAGATTAAGTTGAGGAGCAGCTATCACCAAATAATAATGCCACCCGGTGATGAATGAAAACTGTATTTAAGACCAAATTTGGTCTCTATGAATGAATGGTTATGCTATTCGGCCTAAAAAATATTCCGAGTACTTTCATGAGGCTAATGAATCATGTGATGAAGCCTTTCATCAGAAAGTTTGTTGTTGTTTACTTTGATGACGTCTTGGTTTATAGTAAGTCCTTAGATAAGCATGCAAAACATTTACAATGTGTGTTTGATGTCCCCCGAAAGAAAAATTTGTATGCTAATCTAGAAAAGTGTTCCTTTGGTGTTAATGAAGTTGTATTCCTCGATTTTGTGGTAAGCTCAAAAAGGGTCGAAGTGGATGAATCCAAGATTGACGCTATCAAAAATTGGCCAATTCCTCAAATCGTATGTGAAGTGAGAAGCATCCACAGGTTGGCTAGTTTTTATAGACATTTTGTCAAAAGATTTAGCACCATTGTCGCCCCTTGACCGAAGTGATTAAGAAGGACCGACCTTTCAAATGGGGCGATGAGCAAGTTAAGGCCTTTGCGGACTTGAAAGCCATGCTCATCTCGACCCCTTGCTTTAATTGCCTAACTTTAACAAAATGTTTGAGGTCGAGTGTGATACTAGTAAAGTTGGACTAGTCGCAGTTTTAATACAAGAATTAAAGCTTATTGCTTACTTTAGTGAAAAGCTCAAAGGAGCAACTCTAAACTACTCCACGTATGATTTAGAGTTGTATTCCTTGATTAAAGCCTTGGATACTTGGCAACACTATTTGTGGCCTTAGGAATTGATGATCCTAACAAACCATAAGTCCTTGAAGCATCTTCGGGCATAAGATAATCTTAACAAACGGCATGCCAAATAGATTGAGTTTCTAGAAACTTTTCTTTATGTTATTCATTACAAAAAGGGTAAGGACAATGTGGTTGCCGATGCTTTGTCTTGAAAACACGTTCTTATGTCTACTTTGTCTTCAAAATTAATGGGGTTTGAGAGCTTAAAGTAATTGTATCCCGAGGACACTCACTTTGCTCCTATCATTAGGGAATATAAAAAATTGGGTAGGGACAAGTGGGATTCAACTAGGGCTTCAAATCCCTATGCCAAGTTTGACGGTTACTTGTTTAAAGGTAGACGATTATGTGTACCCTCTAGCTTTGGGAGAGAGTTATTTCTGAGAGACGCACATAATAGCGGTCTAATGGGTCACTTTAGGGTCGAAAAGACCCTCAGGATATTGGAGGAGCAATTCTATTGGCCAAGAATGCATAAGGATGTGGCTAGGATTTACGGCCAACGTGTAGACTGCGAAGGAGCCAAATCTCGGATCCTACATCAGGGGTTGTACACCCCACTACCCACCTCTTTACGTCTTTGGCTTGATATATCTGTGGATTTCGTGTTAGGGTTGCCAAGGACTAGGCGAGGTCGGGATATTATCTTTGTTGTGGTTGATCGGCTTTCTAAGATGACACACTTTATTCCATGCTCTAAATGTGATGATGCACCTTGTGTGGCCTCTTTTTTTGTTGAAAATGTTGTCAACTTGCATAGTGTTTCGAGGACTATTGTGAGTGATAGGGACTCTAAGTT
>NW_025841967.1:0-1087 GCF_002878395.1 Capsicum annuum
AGCAACAATGTGAAACAATTGAAAACCAAGCAACAAGTGATGAAATTGCAAGTCAGGAGCCCACCTGAAGAATAGGGTGATGAAACTTAAGTCAGGAGCTCAACAGAAGCTGTATAGATAGGATTTTGTAATTTCATTTATGTTTTAACTTATAATTTTCATTTTTTGATGTAATGACAGAGCCGCGGACCGAAACCTCGGTCGAACCTCACTTGACTCTCTAACTCGGTATAGTCCACTTCTCTTCCAACCCTTTGAGATACTTGTGATTTCCTCATGACTTGGGTAGATAGGGTGTCCGACAGGAGTCGATTGTCCTTCTTTCTTTTACTTCGCTCTTTGAATAATGATCGGAACAAAATTCGGTCTCGTTGTTTACTTTTATGCCTGAAAACACTGCGTGTTTACATTCAAAGGGGGCATGATGTAGACATGTAATTTTGTCCCTCCGAAAGATTAATTTACCCAATTTTACCTTATCCTACTGTGTACCCTCATCCATGTTATTAAACCCTCACAAAATACAAAAAATAACAAACCTTTTCTTATCCTAATATTCTAACAACCCACCCAACTAAAAATTGACAACACATCCTAACTCCTACCCCTCCTACCCCTACCCCACATAACCACCCCTCTCCCATATTTCTTTGACATAAAGAAAAGAGCATATACACTCCATCTTTTCCATGTTTTTTTGGAGAAAAAAACCAGATCCAAAGGACGGAGAGAAAAAAAAAGACGCTCACCTCACAAGAAGAGAGGCACCATTCTCTTCTCCACCATATTCACGATATACACGCACACACTCATCTCTTTTAGATCCTCACGAATCTCACGCGCACACATTCAGGTCGTCGGAAAACACTCTCTCCCACTAGGAAACACGTACACACGGATATCAGTGAGAAAGGGGTCGAGAAAAATAGAAGGAGCTTGACATTTTTGGCCAGAAACAGTGAAATCGAAAGAAGTTCGATCTTATCGAGCTTTTCCTGGCGAAACTTTCACTGGAATCGGTATCAAGCTCGCCGGAATCGGCCTCAAGCTCGCCGATTGGTTTTTCTTCTTGTTGTTTGATCGATAC
>NW_025841968.1:0-1873 GCF_002878395.1 Capsicum annuum
TATGTAGGGAGCCACCCTTGGATTATGCCCAGACTTTCTTTCCTTTTTCACTCAAAAATTGGTATTTTGCGCTACTCCAATGGCGAAGGTACAGTTGCCATGCAGCTTCAGGAATCCACTTAGGTTTTACCAATTTCTTTCGAGCATAATCCAAGAGATCATTAAATCTAGCTCTACATTTTATGAAAAGTTCTTCTTTATATGAAATGTATTTGCATCATCCCACCAGTAAAATTTCTACAACAAAAATATAATATTCAATCTTTTTTTTAACAAAATGCTAATAAGTAGTCGATAAGTTAAATCCTTACCTTAAATTCTTCAAAAGTTCTATCCCTGTCAAGTTCTGGAACCTTTTGCCAGCTGGTCCAGTAGCCGTTGAATGCCGAGTAATGCATATTAGCGCCTTTTGTCCAACTCAAGCATCCGGCCTAAACCTAAAACACAAGATCAAACAGTAATAATATAGTAATGAAAAAATAAGTAACATTATTATATTTAGAAATCTTACCCTCTCACAACTGGAACAAGATAAATCCTTCCAGAATTATCTCTGTCTCCTGGCTGCCTAATAAGTGATGGTGGATGCATTGGCATGGGCGGATCTGAAGCACCAGATGGAGTGCCTCCAAGCTGAAGATCCAACAATCCAATAGATCCAGCAGAATCACTGTGCGAAGCTGCATGACTGCTGAAGGAGGGTATCGATGATGGTACACGTCTGGAAGGGCCAGTGGCTGTCCGATAGTACTATGCTGGAGGTGGCACGATCATAGAAGCAGAATGAGTCGGTGCAGGCCCATGTAGTGGCCCCACATGCATAGGAGTAAGTATCGAATCCTTGGACGACCTAGAATATAAGGATCGTATTGGCGCATCAGAAAATTGACCTTCAGATATATGAATGCCTGTCGGTCGTCTATAAGGCGGAGGTTGTCTATTATTTTTTGGTTTTGTAGTATCAAATTTTGCCTTACCTTTGTTACCTCTGCCTGACATCTAAATTATGTTAAGTTAACAAGTAGTTAGTTACTACAAAATGAATGTATAAGAAAACATTCCAAGTAAATAATTTCAACTTACTAATTCACATTTTAAATAGCTCCAACAACACGAGATGTAGAAAAAAATATTTTTATTACTATATAAATCATGAAAAAGTGGAAACAACAAAGTAAAGCAGTATATCACATATCAATCTTAAACAAGAAGCATAAAGGTAAATATATAGTACAAAGCATAAAGACATCAGTACATAATAAATACAACCTACACAACTAATCCTCCTCTTCTGAAGACTCTCCACTAAACCATTCACCGTCTCCGGAGGTTTTCTCATCTCCTACCCACTCAGCCTCTTCTTCTGCAATATTAACTTCTTCAAATATATTTTTTTGGTGATTCAATCGGTCCACTAATTCAACGTTAACTAGCTGGTGATCAATTTGCATTTCATTTTGATACGCAGTATCTAGCACATTCTTAACTTTCACCCGGACTATAGGCTTTGTTTTGATTACATCCTACCAATCAGACTTTTCATTGCGCAACGGGTAAGGAGCATGATACACTTGTTTAGCATTTTGCACTAGAACAAATGGATCGTAAATAGGATACGAGCTATTGGGCTTCACTTCAATGATGTTATTCTTATTATGTACTTTTGTGCCTTTTGTTCTTGGATCAAACCACTTACATCAAAAGAGGATTGATACGCCCAAATTACAAATTTTGTTAGAAAGTGCAAGCGGTCGCTGTCAAATATAGAACCCAACTAGGTTGGGTGTCGAATCCTACAAGGAATACTATGATCACTAAGTATTGCAATTATTATTAGACTGTTGATCAAAGGTTCCAAGGTAAGGGGGGTTTC
>NW_025841969.1:0-32648 GCF_002878395.1 Capsicum annuum
AATATTTGAAGTAGAACACACTGGTAATAAGAAAAATGCAACATCAACGTAATATTTAAAGAGTCATTGAACTGATGAAACATTTTGATAACATAAGATTAAAATTTTGATAAACCAAATTTGGGTCGGATTATGGTTTGGTCCAAATTGGTGGGTCGGGTTTATGTTGAAAAAGAGTTGGGTGGATTTATTTTTTGTGATGTGGCAATTATTTGGCTTTTATGGCAATTATTTTTTTTTTTTAAAAAGGGAAAAAACGCTTGTAGATTTTCAGCTAATCATTTAATATCTAGAGGGGTATATTTGCTCCTAAACTTTAACAACGAAGGCATATTTGGACCAAACTTATAACAGAGGGTATATTTGGACCTTTTTCGTAAAGTTTAGGGGCATACTATAATGAAAAGTTCAAATTATATTATTTATAAATTTTAGATATAAGTTTATACTATGCATATAATATTCCACAAGTTATGTTTTTCGCTATTAAAAAATTAATGCACTACTAAAAATAAGTACGACTTTGAAGGACATGATTTAAAGACCAGGAACGTCTCTACAGGCTTAAAAAAATAAGATAATTGCCTTGTTCCTTCAAATTTAAGTAGCCTCATTTTTTTAAGCTAATAGTAAGTTATAACCATTTTTCTAAGAAAAACACATTGAGCATTATTTGTAAAAAATATAAATTTTTTATATTAGTGCAAAAAATTATAAGAATTTAATAAATCTAGAATATTATGTCTGAATAGCTTGGATATAATAAACTTCATAAAAAATATAATTAAAATTTAAGGCCTCTATTTATACTTCATAAAAAAATATAATTAAAATTTAAGACCTCTATTTATACTTTATAAAAAATATAATTAAAATTTAAGGCCTCTATTCAAATTTCGCTGTAGGCCAGTAGTGTATTTTTGTTGTCTCAATTAAAGATCAAATTCATCTGAAAGAACAAAAAATTAATGACCATATAATTTGATAGACAAATCATGCAATTTGTATACAAACAAAAATTGCCAAATTGGAGTTGGTCCCCATGCTCACCGATTTATACTCATATCTATTTATTGACACAAACAAATAGGGAAATCTCTTTGGTGGGGTCACAAAAAATCAAAACTATGAGACAAAAAGGGACCACTTAGGTGAAAAAAAATAATAATCAAATAATGAGACCAAAAAAATATCATCTTGAATTTTCTGAGCCAATGGATGTAATATAAACACGTTTAGATTATCCTCACGTTTTGCCATTCACCTCTTAAAAAAATTAAGGTACTTACACAAATTTTATAAGTTAAGTAATAATTATTTTTTATTATAATTTTGCTTAATTATATAAATTACATAAATTTCATTTTGTGATATATATTTTAAGCTTTAATATGTCGTCTTTGATATATTTTAAATCAATGATTAATTAAATTAGAAAGTAATAGAATTACATTTATTTAGGAGAGTAAATCATTGAAGAAAATATGTAAAATAGAAGAAAAATTAAAATTTAAAAAATGTTTCATTAGCTCTTATCATTTAAATAAAAACAGAAAAACAGTCTGGTGCACTAAAGTTCCTGTTATGGGTAGGGTCCAATGAAGAGTTCTACCACAAGAGTGTATTGTATACAACCTTATCTTGCATTTCTGTCAAAGGCTGTTTTCAAGGCTTGAACTCGTGACCTCCTGATCACATATTATTCATATAATAACATATATCAAGAGTAATTTTTAATCTATGATATTTTATGTAACTTTTTAAATGGTATGAAATTTTATGTCCTAATAACCCGATGTTTGAAGATTTGTGTAATTTATTAAAATATTATTGCATATCTTAAAAATAAATGAATCTAATATCTATAATTATTATGGTAATAGTCAGATTAATTCTTACATGGCAATTTATGTGAGATGTCACGTAGGACGCGTGTGTCTACTTATTCAACTTTATACAAGTTTCAGGATTTGTTTGACCATGAAAATCAAAAACATATTTACTATATTTGGTATTTTAGAAGTTGAAAATAGAGTTGGAGTTGTGTTTGGCCATGTTATTTTTAAAATAAGGTATTTTAAAAGTTAAAATATATATGAAAAGTGAAATTAATTTTTTTTTTTTAAAATAGAGTTTTATGAAAATTGAGTTATTTTATGACCACAAGGGTCTGTTGTACGCAGTCCTAGCTTGTATTTCTGTCAGGGACTGTTACCGAGACTTAAATTCGTGACCTCATAGTCACGTGACAAAATTTTTACCAATTACTTCAAAGTTTCACTTCACATCAATTTTTATGAAGTAAATATTTGTTAAACAAATACAATGGACTGTGAATTTCCAATTTAGCGCCTAACGTTTCTAAACTTATATAAAGGATGGGCGCCACCAATATGAATTGTGGTGTAGTGGGATGACTTCTCCACCCTTAATCAGAGGTTTCGGATTCGAGCCCTGGGTATGGAGAAAATTTTGGTGGAAGCGTGTTAGAAAGTGGGAGAACATGTTTGTAGTTTTGATGATTGATAAATACGAACCTGGTTTACTACTTGTTATCTTTTGTATGTTGTATGATGTGAACCAGGTTTCAGAATAGGTGTGAACCAGGTTCCGGAGTAGGTGACAGGAATACATAAGGAAATCAAGTGCAAATAAGGAAGATTGGAGGCATGCAAAAAGAAGAAACTAAACAAAGGAGCGAACAAGGAAAGAAAGGAGCAAAGAAAGAATGAAATAAATGAGCAAAGAAGGAAAGAAATAATAAAAAAAAAGAAATAGAGTCTAAAGAGGATTCAAAGTTTCCTTATATGATGCAATCTCCTTATAAGGAAAGGAATAACCTAATTCCTTACAGGAAACCATGTTCCATTTGGAGAAGGAGTCCTAGTCCATGATATTCTAGGGTATGACAAATCTCCACTATATATATGACATGAAGATCATTGAGAGACGCACCTATTTCACATCCACGAAATATATCATCTTGAGAGCAATAGTCATCAAAGCAAAAACTGCAGGACCTCATCACAGCAAAACAGAAACCTAGTTCATAGTTTCTATTCGAGTTTGCATTATTGAAAGCTGAAGTTTGAGAAGTGTAAGGCTAGAGTTAGTAGTTTTTGTTGTTATCATCAGTTGGAGTAAATTGATGAGTTTTGAGTCTGTAAGAGGATAGATTCTGAATTGTAATCTTTTCTATTATTGAACGTTGTGAGTCTGAGTAACAAAAAATGGGTTTGACTTCTAGTTTGTGAGGCGTTGTAACAAGAAGTGGGTTTGAATTCTTGGAGTGCTTACATAGTGGGTTGAACAGTTGTAGTAAACTGTTGAGTTGTGAGTTAAGAATTAGGTTCTAGGATTGCGGGGTTGTAATCTTGAAAAAATCCTCTTTGAAATTAGTGGAGATTGGTGGTGAAATCCTACACAATGCAGGTCGTGATTTTTTACTCCCTTGAGCAAGGAGTTTTCCATGGTAAATTTGCGTTGCACTTTATTTTACTATTTGCTGTTTACTGTAATTTCTGAGTCTAGGTTCGTAATACGTGTGGCGGGATTAGTTAATTTCTTCAGTTGGTATCAGAGCAGGTCTTTTCAATTAAAGGCTAACACCTTGAAAAGAATCAGATGACTGCCCACCAATATCTCAAGAAGGTGCTTCACAAATTCGACCACCCCTCTTTAGCGGACAATATTATGGGTGGTGGAAGAATAGGATGATGGAATGCATTATTGGAGAAAATCATAATCTCTGGAATATTGTATTGGATGGACCAACAATCCCAATGATGCTTGGTGAAGATAGAAAGACACTGGTTCCTCAAGAAAGATTGAAATTGATAATAATAACAAGATCAATCTTTAAAATAATGCAAAGGCCAAGAAAATCTTAATCTATGGAATTGGCCCTGATGAGTACAATAGGATATCCTCGTGTTCCACTGCAAAGAAAATTTGGGACACTTTGCAAATAGCTCATGAAGGTACTAGTCAAGTGAAGAAGTCTAAGATTGATATACTAAAATGAAAATATGAATTATTTAGGATGAAGGAAGGAGAGAATATTCAGGAGACACATACTAGGTTCACATCAATCATGAATGAGATCTACTCTCTAGGTGAAGTTGTTCCCAATGGTAAGGCTGTCCGAAAATTGCTCAGTGTTTTGTCGGAGTCATGAGAATGTAAGGTTGAAGCTATCTCTAAGGCTCATAACTTGGACACATTAACCATGGATGAGCTCATCGAAAACTTAAAAACGTATGAGCTTAAGAAAAATCAAGAACGTGAAATTATTGGGGTCACAAAGAAAAATAATTTGGTTCTCAAAGCTACTGAAAAAGTAAATTTTGAACCTGAGAATTTGGCACTCATGACTAGGAGATTTCAAAAGGTGTTGAGGAAGAGCCCGAATTCACAAAATAGGAATCTGGTTCCGAGAAATTATGAAAGAAAAAATCATGATGAAGTGTGTTACAAGTGTGGAAGTCCTGAACACTTTATCAAATTTTGTCCTTTATGGACAGTGAAGCACAAGAAAAATAATCAAGAAAAATCTAAGGAACAAAAGAAGGACCTGGTTCTTCCATCACACAGAATGATGACAAAACATGAAGTTGATGTTGCTGTTAAAAGGGCTCTTGCTAAAATGAAAAACTCTTCTGATGAACTTGGAGATGAAGAACCACAAAATCAGTCATTACTGGTTATGGTGTAATCTGATGATGAGGACACTCTAGCACTTGTTGCAATTGTTGATTTGGATGGTGAACAACCGGAAGAAAATTCCAAGGAGGCCATACTTTCACATATGGTAAGTTCAGACTCAGATGGGGATACTGAACAAGGAGAATCCGAGGTATGTTTTCTTGATCTTAAACCTGAACTCAAAAATTTTTCTAAGAAAAAACTTGAAAATTTGGCTTATGTTCTTATTGATGCCTATTATTCTGCTTGCTCTGACAAGAATCAGCTTATGAGTGATTATGCATCTTTAAGAATGGACTATCAAAGTCTTGATGAAGAAAACTGTTCCTTGAAAAACACTATAAAGGAATTTTCTTCTAAAGGAAAAATCCAAACAACCACTTTTCAACAATCTTTAGAAGATGACATCAAGAAATAAACTGTAATCTTCAAGAGATTACTGAAAGGAATAGGTTGTTATAAGAAAATCTTGCAAGGACTAAAGATGAGTTAGAACACAATAAAAGGTGGATCAGGTCCTCAACACTGTTAACTCAAATTCAGGATAGTCAAACCACCACTAGGCATGGGATTGGTTTTAAACCTGAAGAACACAAGTCCTCAAAAGGTAACCTTGCTAGATTAAAATTTTGTACTCACTGTGGAAATGAAGGCCATCTTAGAAATCAATGTCAAGGTCAAATTCGGACATATCATAAAAATATCAATCTTGTCAAAAAGGGACCTGGTTCTTGTCAGATGAATCATTTTAATTTTGTTAAAAAGCTTTCAGGTCCTTACCATGCATATTTTCAAAAGAAACAATCCTCTTATTTGCTTTTTGGGCTAGAAGAGATCTCATTCATCCTTTTACTCATAGGAAGGGGCCCAAGTTAATCTGGGTACCCAAGACTAATCTTTAACTAGTGTTTCAGGTGAAGGTAAGAGGAAAAGACAAATTATGATAGCTGAATAATACATGCTCCGGATACATGATCAAATACGAGAAATTTTTCTCTCACTCACGGATTTCAAAGGTTACAAGGTAGACTTTGGAAAGGGGCAAAAAATATTGAAACATAATTTGTTGAGCGTCTTTTATATGCATGACAAAAAAAATCCAAATTCTGAAACCTGGTTCTAAATGAAGGAGTCATGAAAGTCTCATTTCATAAGTTTCCCAATATCCAATTTAGTGAAGAAATGCTCAATGTGATAAAAAATCAAGAAGAATATTAGATGTCCTAACTTCAATACTTAAGGCTCGCTCATAGCAATTGGGAAAACTATGCAACAGGAACCCGATTCATACAAATTTGCAGAAAGATGATAAAAAATGGCTTGTGAATGACAATCTTGATAATCATGATCTTGAAGATTAGGTTGATAATGAAGGATTTGGTATTGCTGGAGATGTTTATAATAATTACAAATGGTCAATACTGGAAGAACTTGGTTCCTAGGCAGTTCTTGATAATGATTAAATTTGCAGTCCAGTGGTGATATTCATATCAGTAAGAAGGTACATGAGACAGGGGGAACAAGTGTTGAGAATAAGTATAGTGAACAAAAAAGAGGGGGAACTGTTGGATGATTAAAGGGTTTAACTCAATGTGAACCTGGTTTCTATTTTCTTGGAGCTTGGTCTTATCAAGAAACATTGACACATCACCATTGCTTCCTTAATAGTTGGCTAGTAAATGAAAATTTTTATTCTTGATTGGAAATATAATGTATATCTAATAACTCAGTCTCGTACAGTTACAGGTACACACCCCAGACACATCTTTGACAGTGGCTAGAAGGTCTGTGGATACTACCCTTGATTTATTACTAATTGCATCAAGAAATCAAGGAGTAACTCACAAAAGGAAAACTTGGTTCCTTATTTATAGTCAAGTATGTACCATCATTTTCAATGCATGTCTTTCTTGAGTATGTATAAAGCTTGAGCACTGGTGAACCTTCTTGGATATGTGAAATAATTTTTTTTCTTCTAATATAAATATTGACATTGCTTATTAAAATTTTTGTACGCCACTACTTGGAAATATGATTTGACAGTTAGAATTTGAGTTCGAAAGTGGGAGTATGAGGGTAAAAACTTATACGCACTCAGTGTTGTAAAAGGTGCTTGCCACGTCGCCAATGGCAAGGCGAGGCCTGGTCGCCTCTTCAGGTCATGGCGTGCGAAAATCAAAAGGCGTCGCCTTTGCGAGAAAGGCGACATGGCGAGGCGACATTGGTGTCGCCTTTTATTTTTTTAAAAAAATTAGGGTTTTTGATATATAAGCTAATTTTAGGGCTTATTTACACATTTTGGCTCTACCACCTTACTCAGTGGTGACTGCGGCTGCTACCATTCATCTCACAAATTTGATTCGGGCGACTGGCGACGTACTCTGGCGGCTCTGTTAAGCAGTGAACTATTGATTTCTATTTTTTTCTTCTTTCTTCTTCTTCTTAATCCATCAATTGGACTTGTACTTTGGTGTAGTTGTTTTTTTCTTCCTTTTTTTCCCTTCTTCTTCTTCTTCTTCTTCTTCTTCTTCTTCTTCTATTTTCCTTCCACTGTATTCTGTGACAGTGAACTTGTCTTAAACACTGTTACTGTAATAGTAACTAGTAAGCTTATGCCTTGTAGGCTTATTATTTACTCCCTCCATTTAAAAAAAAAGACCTACTTTGACTTGACACAAAGTTTTAAGAAAATAAAAAAGGCTTTTGAATTTTGTGGCCTTAAATTAAAGTTGTGTTAAATTTACCAAAATGACCTTTAATATTGTGGTACTAAACATGCCATGTGGAAAGTTGAAATTAAAGTATTGCCAAAAAAGGAAAGAGGTCATTCTCTTTTAAACGGATTAAAAAGAAAAGTAGGTTATTCTTTTTGAAACGGAGGGAATAATTTCTTTTTTAATAACTTATATAGAATTCAATTAACATAGTATGGTAGTAATATACTAATTAAATTAAATGACTTGATGTCTTGATCATTAACAACTATTTTAATTTCAATGGCGTCTCAATCTACTAGTAGCAAACAAAGGGACATAGGATGGAATTATGGTACATAAGGACCATCAAAAGATGCGGTGATATGTAATTTTTGTCGACGTACTATTAATGGTGGTATTACTCGATTCAAGCAACACTTGATAGGTGGAAATAAAAATGCCAAGATATGTCAAACTCTTTCGGCAAACATTAGGGATGAAGTAAGGGCATTTATTGATAGCAAAGTCATGACAAATCCAAAGAATCAAAGATATATGTCATCATATAATATTTTTGTTGATGATGATGATATGAATAAACATGAGAAAATGATGCCTCCCTCCAAATATCAAAAAATATCTTCGAGTGGTAGTGTATCATCCTCGACACATGTGACGAAAGGTCCTATTTATAAGTTTTATCTACAAAAGCCACAACATAACACTGTCTTTGAAAAGGTGGGAGTAGGAGGAGGACGATGAATTCATGGCACAAAAAAAATCTTAAGGGAACGGGCGGTAAATGCTTTCATGGTATGGATGTATGATGCGGGCCTCCCATTCAATTGTGTCAATTATGATTCATTTACTAACTTAATAAAACTGGTAGGCCAACATGGCCTAGGAATGGAGCCACCTACCTATCATG
This sequence comes from Capsicum annuum, assembly GCF_002878395.1. NCBI lineage: Eukaryota > Viridiplantae > Streptophyta > Magnoliopsida > Solanales > Solanaceae > Capsicum > Capsicum annuum. The sequence goes on from NW_025841969.1 coordinate 8,329, forward strand.
AAGTTAGAGTTACTCAATTAAGAAGGAAGTGAAGAAAGTTGATGAACGTTTTGAGAAGCATAAGATTCAATGGAAAAAGTATGGTTGTTCCACTATGATGGATAAATGGACAACTTACAATGGAAAAATAATCATTAATATTTTGTTCAATTGTTCGATAGGGAGCATCTTTCTTGGTTTCGTAGATGCTAGCAATGAGTCCACCATTGTCACTAAGATGTAAAACTTATTTGAGAAGACAACTGAGGACATTGGATCAAAAAATATTGTACAAGTTATAACTAAAAATGCCAGTGAGAATGTAAAAGCGGGAGATCTTATAAGGGCTGTGTACCCATATATCTACTGAACTCTATATGCTGTCCATTGCATCAATTTGATGTTGCAAGACACATTAAAGATTAATCCATATGCCTCAGGTAATACTTAACACATTTTTTTAGTTATTACTAAAGTCTGAATATTTATTAAGTTAATAGTTGATATAATGTCTTTACAGTTTTTAAGAAGGCCACAAATGTGGTTTCTTACATAAGTCAAAAGCCATTGTTGTTACACTTGATGAGAAAATTCACCAATGAAAAAAAATTGGTAAAACCGACCAAGAAAAGATTCTCAATGACCTTTTTGACTTTAGAGGCTATGTACAACAAAGAGAAGAACTTAAGAAGCTTGATCATCTCTAATGAATGGAGTTCTAGTAAATTTGCAAAAGAAGTTTTAGGAAAAGAAGTTTCTCCATTCTTTATTCTGCATACTTTTGGAATGATATAGTCAAAACTCTTAAAGTTTGTGGTCCTTTGATCTCGTTCCTTCGCTTGGTGGATGGGGAAAAAATACCGCCAATGGGATATATGCTTGAAGCAATAGATAAGGCGAAGGAAACTATTCAACGGGGTTTTGAGGTATTATGAGAAAGTCCTCAAAATAATTGATTCAAGGTGGATTGACCAACTCAAGAGACCTTTGCACTCCGCCGGGTATGTTTTGAATTACTTTAAATCAACTATGAGTGAAGAGAAAATTTCTAAAGTGTGGGAGAGTTACTACACTTGTGTTGAGACGATGGTCCCCGATCTTTCCACACAAGATTTACTACTTGCTGAGCTTGCTAAGTACAAGAGTGAGGATGGATTGTTTAGTTCTAGTCAAGCTGTTAGAGCCAGAGAAACAAGGTCACCGGGTTAGTGAACTAGTCTAGTTATCTTTATTATATACCTTTATTGCTTTACTTAAGTTATTGAATTTTTTTATACTTGTTAACCTTCAATTTTTTTCTATAGTTGAGTGGTGGTCTCTATTTGGCAGCGGAACTCCAAATTTGCAAAGGTTTGCCATAAGAGTTCTGAATTTAACTTATAGTGTATCTGGATGCGAGTGGAACTGGAGTATTTTTGAATATGTAAGAATGAGTTATTATATTCAACTTTCTATATTGAAGCGATTATTTTTAGAATTTAATTAGTAACTACTTTATTATGTACAGATTCATTCCAAGAAGAGAATAGGCTTGAGCTATCACATTTCAATGATCTAGTGTACGTTAAGTACAATAGAACATTGGCACGTTGCTTTGATATTCGCGATACCATTTATCCTATTATCTTGGAAATATTGAAGATGCTAATGAATGGTTACTTGTTGACTCCGAAGATTAAGAAGATGAACTAGTGTATGAGGAAGGTGATCTTAACTGGGGTACTGTTGCTATGGAAGCTGAAGCTGATGATGATAATGTCTATAGTCTTAGGAGAAATTCAAGGTCAAGGTCACTTGACAAGGGAAAAGCGATAAGTTCAAGTCAGACTCGGGCCCTAGTTGATGAAGAATCTGAAGAGAAAGAAGATGAAGGACAATATAATAAAATGTATGTTGGAATTGAAGATTATGCAAATCTTGAAGAAGAATAAACTTTAAAGTTTTGGTATTGCTTTTTGTGGCGAGGCGGGACCTTGTCGCCTTTTGTAGCCTTTCGCCATCCAAAACACTGCTGGCACTCGGTGTATACACCAAATCAATGTTCTTTATCATGATTAAGTAAATAAATTAAGTAAAATACATGTTATTTAATCATGATTAAGTAACAGGAACTCTAAATTCAAACACACGGCATGCACTTATTGGATTAATGTATACACCGAGTGCATATAATTTTTAATCGAATATGAGTCTGGGGTTTAATAGACTAGCTATACAATGTCCTTCTCCCCACAACAAAAAATAAATAAAAGCAATTTTAACACCAACTATGTGACAATTTCCTTTGTATGATTTGGCGACCAATTTGATAAGAGATCTTCTTACCTTCATTGTGGAAAATGTCCTCTGATTTGAGTAACTTCTCGTACAACTGAAATCATAAAAAAAAAGAGTTTAATGTAGACACATAATTTTGTCCCTCCCGAAAGTCGAATTTTGTCAGTTATCTCGTCTTACCATGTACCCTCAATCATGGAATAAGTTTCACAAGAAAAAAAACAAATTGATAACCCATTTTAAAACCTCACCCTAACAAAAATAACTAGCCTAACAAAAATACTCCACTTGTAACACCTCACCCTAACAAAAATAACAACCTACCCTTACTACCCTACCCCATTTGCCCCCTATACCCTACCCCCTTTCTTCACGTTTTTGGGTCTTTGAATAAATACACACACACAATACTCTCATAATTCTTCCAAAAAAAGAACAAATACACTACACCTCACATAGGGGGGACCCGTAGAGAATACAATAGGCACACATTTCATTTTTCGAATCTTCCACAATAGAATACATACACACTCACATTCTCTCCATTTTTTTAGAGATCACCGTATCACACTCTCATATCACACCATACAGAGAACCATGTACTCACATACACCAACACATACATAGAGAATAGAAGCACACAATTTCACATCATACACACAAGACGAAGATTTTCACACATACGCACAACTCATCGTGAAACAACCCACCCACCGAAAATGCGCGCGCACACACACACACACACTCATAGACCACTGAACGCACATCATGAGAAAATCAGAGTAAAGAAAATAGAGCTCTGACAAGTTTCTCGTTGGAAATCGATCGAGAATCATCCCTTGGGTATTGCTGTTACTGTTACGGCAGAAATACACCGGAGATTGATCGAAAAACAATAATAAACTGAAATTTACACTCACTGGACGCTCATTTGACCAGATTCACACACACACATAGTGAATAAAGAGCAACAAAGTGAGAATTGGGGAAGAAACAAGGGTGAAAAATCAGTGAGGGAGGTAAATTGTAAACTGCCAAGGTCGACAGAGAGAGGCAGCGAATGAAGAGAGGGATATCGAGTGAAAAATCAGTGACTCATTATTGTTTCGGTGTTGAGACCCTCGCCAAAACTCCAATCCGATTCATTTTTTTGTGTTTGATTTGAAAAGGCTGGTTCGAGGTTGAATTCGATACCGAGTAGGATTTCATTCGCTGTTGAGGTTCCGTTGCTTCATGAGTTTCGATCCATCTTTGGTTTCTTGGAATAAAATCATCAATTAAGGTCCAATTCTACTCTTTCTCTCTTTTTATTTAATTGTTGATGGTATTCAGTGTATCAGATTAAATATCGTGTTTGGTTGATATTGGTTGGTGATGAATTGCTACTTGTTTGATTTGTTTGATTTCCTTGGGTTATGATTTATGTGATGAAATGATATCTCATTAAGAATTAAAAGAAATTTGGGTCGGAAATTGAGAAATTAATGAAAGAAGAATATTGATTAGTTCGATTCATTGATGGATGTTGTTGAATTTGGTAGTATCATGTTTTAGGCCGAAACATAAATAGCCAAATCTTAGGTTGGGTAGAAAAATCGTAAGAATCAATGATGGTTGAATGTTCGAAATGTTTGTTGAATGGTTTTGTTTTATCACATTTGGAGCAATTGTACATATTTGGCAGGGGAATGCCCCGAGGTACATTGCACTTATTCACCGAGGAATGCCCCGAAGTATCATGTACATAAAGAAGGTCCATGATCAAGACCCGAGGTATCAAGTGGAGCATAGTTTAGGATTAGTATAGGTTAGTGTAGGTTTATTTCAGTATATTTTATTTTGGACTATAACAATTGGACTGAATACTATTTTCCGAACTTGTTTTGTTTTGGTGTGATTGTTTATTTTGTATGTTTGTTTGGTTTATATCTTATAGTGTCTACTAGCCGATATTCTCCATGAAGAGACCATGGTCGAACCACGAGATCGAGGGGTGCTTAACACCTTTCCCTCGTTCAATAGAATTCCGTAGCTGGAATCTCTATTCGCAGATCAGTTTTAAAGAGTCAAAACTATTTTGAAAGAAGATTTTCAAAGGTGACTTGGCACACTCGATTTTTGCCAAGTGACGACTCAGAGTTTTTAATGTAAACAATCCTTTTCGAAACAGATCTTTTTCTTTTGTCACTTAATAATAAAAACTCTTTAAAACATAAAACCGAATCTTTTTTGGTTAAAAAGGGCTGTGACAGCACTGATGACTCTGCTGGGGATTTTCAAAATTTGAGCTTATTTTTTGGATTTGTATCAGCTTAGTTTGACATTATGGGTGTATAAACATTGTTTGTGTTATCATTTATATTTGTTTTATCATTGTTGAGTGCCTACGTGCTTACAGTTTTTCTCTTATGTTATACCGCTTTATATCTGTTATCATTTGCATAACCCGAGTTATTTCTTTCAAAACAAGTCCCGCAGTACACGTGTGTACAAGACCTCTAGATGAATCACCTTTATTCTAGGAGGGGGAGCTATTGGGTGTATGGAGTAGGTGAAAAGCTGTCGCAGTCACTATCGATCATACGCTCTCCTAAACAGCCTTGTTAGTGGACCCCAGCTTAGATCAACCTTTAAGTCATGCTTATCTGCATCATATTAAGACCTAGCGGGACCCACTTGGTCTTTCATAGAAGACTCACCCCTAAAGCATCCCTACGTGCTAATTGTTGCATCTTTGAGGGTAACCAGGTCATTTAACGGACTGATTTGCAAAAAAGCATGTGCTAGAATTAAAGAAAGTTCTGTATGCAAGGAAAAAATTGAAAAAAGAGAGAAAATAAAAAGCGAGTCAAAATAAAAAAGAGTTCTATAGTTTTTAGATTTTCTTATTGCTTTTCTTTTTTACAATCCAAAAATTCAAAAAGATTTTTTTTTATCTTTTGCACTCATTTGCACAAAAAAATAAAAAAAAAATCAAAAAGATTTCTCTTGGTTTCCTTTAGCAAGCATCCATAATTCGAAATTTCAAAAAAAATTTTAGGAACTTTTTTATAAAAGAAAAATTCAAAAAAAAGTGGTAGAAGTTTTATACATTTCTTATAACAAAAATACCCAAAAAGATTTTTCTTTCATAATTGTTGGTGTCATTTTTTATGTTTAGTGTCAAATTGAAAACTCAAAATAAAAAGAAAGATTTTATTGACGTTTTCATTTTCTGTTTGTAGTTGTGTCTCTTAAGTCAAGGTTCAGTCGGTTGTTTAATCTTTAATTGTTTAATCTGGACGAACTACGCACCCTGATTCTCCTCTCTCGGTAGTGAGGTACGTAGGCAGCCTATTGTGGGTTTGGAGATCTTATTTAAAAGATTCAAAAAGATTTTCTTCACTCTTTATTAGAGTAGGTTTCATATACATCTCTAAAAGAAAACCATAAAAAGATTTTCCTTTAATAGTTTCAAGTTTTATTTTCGTATGAAATTCAAAATTGAGAACCCAAAAAAAATTTTCTTTGGTAATCACAGGTTTCATTTTGTATAGGAATCTGAAAAATTCAAAAAAAAAAATTTCACTCTTCATTTAGAGTAGGTGTCATGTACATCTCTAAAAGAAAACCACAAAAAGATTTTCCTTTAATAGTTTCAAGTTTCATTTTCGTATGAAATTCAAAATTGAAAACTCAAAAAGATTTTTCTTTGGCAATCATAGGTTTCATTTTGTATAGGAATCTGAAAAATTCAAAAAAGATTTTCTTCACTCTTTATTTAGAGTAGGTGTTTCATATACATCTTCAAAAGAAACTACAAAAAAGATTTTTCTTTAATAAGTTCAAGTTTTATTTTTGTATATAATTCAAAATTGAAAACCCAAAAAGATTTCCTTTGGTAATTATAGGTTTTATTATGTATAGGATTTTAAAGCTGAAAAAACTCAAAAAGATTTTCACCAATTTTTTTGATAATCAGGTATTTTCTTTTCTTCTTAAAGTTTTTTAAAAAAGAAAGAGTTTGATCGGCCATGTTGTTCCAAAACTTCACGAACTACGCACACCTGATTCTCCTCTACCGAGAGTGAGATACGTAGACGCCCTTCTTAGGTTTGGTGATCTTTTAAAAAAAAGAAAGATTTTGAGAAAAGTATTGAACTCTAACGTATTTGTTATCTCTTGTTCAGTTAGTTTAAGGTGGTGGTTGGTTTGTGGCATTTTGGCTGGTCTTCCATATTGCACCAAGTCGACAAGAAAGTTATGGACAACAAGGATACCGAGGTTGTTGTCAGTAATCAAATAGGGAGTTTAAAAAGTGAGATTTTAAAGTAAGAGATTGTTAGACTAAGACAACAAATGATGAAATTAAATCGAGCTTGGGTCAGTGGGCTGCCTCCTCCATTCCCATTATTGACCCCGTAGATACCTTGAGTCTTCCACCAAAATCGCAAAGTCAGTTTTCTACTGTTGTTGATGCACGACAATATGCCTCAAAATTTATTCCTCAGTTTCATCCCAATACTTCCATCACTCTTTCTCTATCTCCTCAGCATAAGCCTACTACATTCACAACACCACATGTCGTCTATGATTTTGTTGCCTTTATCGAGGCTTCCACATTGGTTGTCTGCCCAATGGTTGTGCTTCCCCATGCCGCTAGTGAACCCACGTTCGATACTCTTGTGATCATTTCTATACTCCTGAGCCTATTTTTAAGTTAACTGGGCCACCAAAATTTCTTAACAATAAGCCTAGTGTGTCAAAAGATCTAGAGAAAATGGTTGGAAAAATGAAGAGTGCAGAAAATGCTATGAAAAGTTTCCTAGGACTTGCGGATAAAGAAGATGTTTCATACAAAAACTGGGGCATGTCTTCAAGTGTTAACCTTTCTTCAATCCTTGAGATGTCAAAATTTGAGGAGCAAGATGGACATGAGGAATTTGTAAAACATTTGGGACAATATTATAATCAATTAAGGGAAACTGGAGGGAAGAAGAATGAGAAAGATGCAGCTGCTATTGTAGTTGGACAACGGGCACGCCCAAGAAGATCATGTCGTCGTTACCCTCAGTCTCAAGCCCAAGTTCATACCCAATATCTATATAATCACTCCCAAAACCCATTATACTTTATTTCCCTACCTCCATATCTAATATATAGCCCTTAACCATATGTTCAACCCCCATCTTACCCATAATGGAATACACCAACTCTTTAGAGTCATCATCTAACTTCATAAACATACCAAAGTCCTTCTAGGTTTGATTTTCTATCCAAGACAAACAATGAAATGAGGCAGAAGTCGAGAGATAGCTTCACACCAATTGGAGAGTCGTATGCCAGTTTATTTCAAAGATTGATATGGGGGACATGATCACTACTTTCCTTGGGAATACTCTTAATCCGCGTTCAATTTTTTTTTATCCTAATGTACGATATGCGTATCATTCTGATGTTCAGGTCATAGTATTGAAGATTGTTGGGATTTGAAAAGAGAAATTGAAAAGGTGATTCAAGATAGATCAATTATGGTGCAGAACATTGACAGTGAGAAAAGCTCCAGTCATGCTGATATGCAAACCAGTGGCTAATATGTCAAGCTCAACAATTGGAAAGTCACTTCTCTCCCTGCTAGGATGGATGTTTGGTAGTTTGTTTCTTTTCTTTTCTATTATTCAAATTATTTCAGGGTTATAGTTCGGGATCTATCTTATTTTGTCCCTTTGTCATTTATGTTCAAACCCTTCTATCTTTTATTTCAACTAAATGAAGTGTCCATTTCCCTTTGTGTCTTAAATATGTGTTGTTTGTTTGTTTTCTTTACATAGTACATTTTATGTTGATTCTAGTGATATGATATGCTAGCAGAATTTTTATACCTAGTTTAAGCATGAACTTTTAATCAGCGGGCTAAAGTTAGGAAAAAACATCTGAGAAAATAGGTAGAGTGCTAAGACATTTGGTGACAAGTTGAAGCCTTCTTTGAAAATTAAGGCAATTATTTTGAGAATCACAAGAATAAATTTGTCATCAATTGAAATACATGTCTTAATTAGGTCAAATAGTGCCGTCGTGATTATATATCAAGAGGAATAGAAAGAAAATCAGCTCTATAAAATCATGAGTCATTCGATGTAAGGGATGTACAACAAAGGTGGAGTTGTATGCTGGACAAGCGCAGAAGAAGTAGTGAAGCACATGCTCAGTTAAAGTTAGTATTGTTAAAGTGTCACTAATGATTATCATCTTTCACTTCATATTGCATGATGTGTATTGACATTTTCAAGGATTGATATGACGAAAACATTTCATTCTACTATCTAAACATTGTGTCATCCTTTGTTTACCAAATTTGAGTTTAGTTCTTTTTTTTTGATACCTCTCTTTTGAAATCAAGATAGAGTCATCAAAGCTCAAAAGAAAAGTGTCGAGCAAAAGAATAGTGTTAGAAAGGTTTAAAAAAAAGAGAGAGAAAAAAATGTTTCAAAGAAAAAAAGAAAAGAGATGAGTGCCAAGAAAAATAGAGTCAGCAAAAATCCCAAAGAGAAAAGAGTCAATAAAAGAGAAAAAAAAAGAAAAAAAAATCAGAATCAAGCAAAAGAATGAGTTGTCGGAACTATGTGAGACCTGATTCTCCTTTCTTGGGGGTGAGATACGTAGGCTGCCCTACTTTGGGCTCGGTCCAACCAAATAAATAATTTAGAATTTTCTAGTTAAGGAAACTAGGGCATGAATTAATTTTCATTATTTGAGTCGATTCAAAAAGTTGTAAGTCCCACTCCACTTCAAGTGTCGTTTGGGCCTATACCCCCCTTCTTCTAACCTTGTCCAAAAGCCAAGTTACAACCAAAGAAGACCTTCAGATCAATCCTTGAGGATGTTAAGGCTAAGTATGCAATTGATATGATGATGTATATAGGTACTACTTGTCTTCCTCGACATAAGGAATCATGAGAGAAATAAAAATAAGAGAGTCTTATTGGTGAAAATTCTCACAGTCTCCGTAAGGTGATGGTAAGTTGAGAGAGATAAAAATAAGAGAATCTTGTCGGTGAAAACCCTCACGGGTACCACAAGACGATTGTGAGATGAGAGAAATGAAAATAAAAGAGTTTCATTTGTGAAAACCCTCATGGACACCATAAGGCAATGGTTAGCTGAGAGAAAGAAAATGTGAGAGGCTTGTTGGCAAAGACTCTTCAAGGCGTCACTAGCCAAATGAGGTCTATGAATATAATTGACCAAAGGAAGCAACACAATTTCAGGATCATTAACTCATTAACAATTGGTGGAAAGTTTGGATTAAAAGATCAGGCAGCTTAGTCCAAAATGCATGGCATAATAATTAGAATTGACTATCGTTTTAAGATAAATTTTTCTTTTCTTTCAAAAAAAGGACAAAAAATTGTCTTTTCTTTCTTCTTTATATTTCTATTTTTATCCTTTTGAGTCGGTCATTCAAATAGAAAATCATTTTTCTCATGTATTTGAGTCAAGTCCATGTCAAAACAAGTGAGAAAAGATTTCAAAACTGGCTACCAACTTCTTCAATTGCATAAAGCAAGACAAAAGGTCAACACATGATAGAAACATGATTGTAAACTGAAATAAGATAAACAGAAATTTTTGTCAAAAAACAAGTCTGGAAACTCGGGAAAATATCAAGGTTCAAGGGATTCATCAGAGAGACATAGCAAAATGAAGATACGGTGTTTGTTTTTGAGTCATTTTTAAAGATCTAAGCTTGGGTCAATGGTGCAATAAGACACGTGTAAGAGAAATCGCCTCAAAACCCAAAGCCACAAGACAACCACCCTGTTTTAAACTCATAAGTTTTCTTTGTATGAAATAGGAATAGTTTCTACCTTCTAATCAAAGGCTTCAAAGTGTAAATATCCAGAGGTGCAGTTCCTTGTTTCTGCAAATGCAAAAGCAGTGTTTCTATATAGATTTGGTAATCATAATTATGGTAAAACTCATCATCCTATACACCTACAAAATGCATTCTCTAATTTGGGTCTTTCATGTCTCATGGCTAGGAGGTGCACTTCCTAATTTGAGCCGTTAATCCTAAAAGATACATTTTTAGCAAGTATTTTTCACTTTCACTCTTAAGAGACGGACTGTTTGGTCTCAGTTAATCAACTTTACCCTCAAAAGGTACATTTATAGATCAAAACCTTGATTCATCTTTGCATTATGCATTGTTGTAAGTAGTTGTGATTGGGTTTGACACCCGCAACAACTTTTGATGATAAACTGGGGCAAAAAGAAAATTTAACTACTGTTATTAGGAACTTCACTTTAGGTGAGACTTTATTTTTCTGGAAAATGAAATCTTTCTTCATCATAATCTTTGTGTGGGATAATTTTTGTTCTAGTTTTGATTTTGATATCTGGAACCCGCCTGAAGAACAGGGTGATGAAATTACAAGTTAGGAGCTCGCCTGAAGAACAGAGTAATAAAATAGCAATTAGGAGCTGGCTTGAAGAACAGGGTGATGAAATTGTAGGTCAAGAGCCCATCTGAAGAACATGGTGATGAAATAGTAAGTCAGAAGCCCACTTGAAGAACAGGGTGATGAAATTAAAAGTCAGGAGCCCGCCTGAAGAACAGGGTGATGAAATTGCAAGTCAGGAGCTCATCTGAAGAACAGGGTGATGAAATAGTAAGTCAGGAGGCCACCTGAAGAACAGGGATAAAATTGCAAGTTAGGAGCCTGGCTAAGGAACAGGGTGATGAAATAGCAAGTCAGGAGCCCACCTGAAGAATAGGGTGATGAAGTTGAAAGTAAGGAGCCCGCCTGAAGAACAGGGTGATGAAATTACAAGTCAGGAGCCTGCCTAAAGAATAGCGTGATGAAATAGAAAGTCAGGAGCCCGCCTGAAGAACAAGGTGGTGAAATAGAAAGTCAGGAGACCACCTGAAGGACAAGGTGATAAAATGGCAAGTCAGGAGCCTGCCTGAAGAACAGGGTGATGAAATGGCAAGTCAGGAGCCTGCCTGAAGAACAGGGTGACGAAATTGAAAGCTAGGAGCCCACCTAAAGAACAGGGTGATGAAATTGAAAGTCAAGAGCCCACCTGAAGAATAGGGTGATGAAATTACAAGTCAGGAGCTTTACCTGAGAATAGAGTGAGAAAATTGCAAGTCAGGAGCCTGCCTGAAGAATAGGATGATGAAATTACAAGTCAGGAGCTTGCCCAAAGAACAGAGTGAATAAATTGTAATTCGAAAGCTCGACTGAAGAATAGGATGAGGAAATTAAAAGTTGGGAGCTCGCACAGAGAACAAAGTGAGAAAATTATAACTCAGAAGCCTGCCTGGAGAACAGGATGATGAAATTGCATATTGGGAGCTCGCTCAAAGAACAGAGTGAAGAAATTACAACTCAAGGGCCCGCCCGAAGAATAGGGTGATGAAATTGAAATTCGAGAGCTCGCCCAAAGAATAGAGTAAGGAAATTGAAACTCAGGAGCCCTCCTGAAGAACAGGGTGATGAAATTGTAAGTTGGGAGCTTGCCCGGAGAATAGAGTGAAAAAATTACAAGTTGGGAGCCCGCCCGAAGAATAGGGTGATGAAATTGCAAGTTGGGAGCTTGCCCGGTGAACAGAGTGAAGAAATTACAAGTCGGGAGCCCGCCCGAAGAATAGGATGATGAAATTGAAAGTCGATAGCTCGCTCAGAGAACAGAGTAAGAAAATTGCAAGTTAGGAGCCCGCCAGAAGAATGGGGTAAAGCAATTGAAAGTTAATAAAGTGAGAAAGTTCCAAGTTGGCAGCCCATCTGAGGAACAGGGTGATGAAATTGAAAATCAAAATATTAAAAAATAACAAGTGAGGAGCCCTCCAGGAGATCAGGGTGAAGAAATTGAAAAGTCAAGCAACAAGGTGAATAAATTGAAAGCCAAGCAACAAGGTGAAAAGATTGTAAGTCAGGAGCCCACCTGGAGAACAGGGCGAGGATTTTTCAAATTCAAGTTCAAAGTTTAGAAGTCCCACATGAAAAAACATGGTCAATTTTCGAGTTCATCTCCAACACCAAATTTTGTATGGAGAAAGAATCTATTCTCATGTTCATCCCAAAGAAGATCAGATCTTTTGTCAATTTTGAAAGCATTAGAAACTCATGTCAACGGTCCAGAGAAGCTACATAGATAGGACTTTTGTAATTTCTGTTATCTTTTAACTTGTAATTTTTATTTTTGATGTAATAACAAAACCGCGGATCAGAACCTCGATAGTGCCTCACTCGACTCTCCAACTCGGTACAGTCTCTTCCTTTCCAACCCTTTGAGATACCTATGACTCATTCCCTCATAATCTGGGTAAGTAGTATGTCCAGAATTAAGAATCGGACGCATTCCTTCCTTCTATTTCCTCCCTTTGAATAATGGTTGGGTCAAAATTCGGTTTCGTTGTCTACTTCTTTGTATGCAAACCCTTTATGTTTACATCAAAAGAGGAGCATGATGTAGACACGTAAATTTGTCCCTCCCAAAAGTCAAATTTTACTATTTACCCCATCTTACCATGCACCCTTAATCATGGGATAAGTTTCACAAGAAAAATTACAAATTGATAACTACTTTTAACACCTTACCTTAACAAAAATAACAAACCTACCCTTACTACCCTACCCTATATGCCCTCCTATACCCTACCCTCTTTCTCCACATTTTTGGGTCCTTGAATAAATACACTCACAATACTCTCACAATTCTCCCAAAAACAAAAGCACAAATACGCTATACTTCACATAGGGGGACCCACATAGAATACACTAGGCACGCATTCCATTTTTTGAATGATACACAACAAAATACATATGCACTCACATTCTCTCTATTTTTTTAGAGATCACCGTATTCACACTCTCACAGGCCACCATATAGAACACCATATACTCGCATACACCAACACATACATAGAGAATAGAAGCACACAATTTCATATCACACACATAAGACATATATTTTCATACACACGCAACACTCACCGTGAAACAACATACCTACCAAAAATGTGCACACACACACTCACAGACCGCTGAACACATATCGTGAGAAAATTAAAGTAAAGAAAACAGAGCTCCAGTAAGTTTCTCGCTGGAAATTGACTTAGAATCGTCCCCATATAGTATTGTTGTTACTGTTATGGCAGAAATCAATCGGATATTGACCGGAAAACACCACTGCAATGGAATTTACACCCATTGGACACTTACTTGACTAGATTCACACACGCACACAGTGAATGGAGGGCAACATAGTGAGAATTGGGAAAGAAACATGGGTGAAAAGCCGGTGGGGGAGGTGAATTATAAACTGTCGAGGTCGATAGAGAGATCTAGAGAATGGAGAGAGGGAGATCGAGTGAAAAATTAGCAACTCGTTACTGTTTTGGTGTCGAGACCCTCACCGGAACTCTGATCCAATTTAGTTTTGGTTTTTGATTTGAGAAGGCTAGTTCGGGGTTGAATTCAATACCGAGTAGGATTTCGTTCGCTGTCGAGGTTTCGTTTCTTCGTGTGTTTTGATCCATCGCTGGTTGCTTGGAATTAAATCATCGATTAAGGTCTAATTCTACTATTTCTCTCTTTTTATTTTATTATTGATGGTATTCGGTGCATCGGATTGAATATCTTGTTTGATTGATGTTGGTTGGTGATGAATTGCTGCTTGTTTGATTTGTTTGATTTCCTTGGGTTATGATTTGTGTGATGAAATGATATCTCATTAAGAATTAAAAGGAATTTGGGTCGGAAATTAAGAAATTGATGAAAGGTGAATATTTATTAATTCGATTCATTGATGGATGTTGTTGAATTCGGTAGTATCATGTTTTAGGCCAAAATGTAAATAGGCAAATCTTAGGTCGGGTAGGCAAATCGTAAGAATCAATGATGGTTGAATGTTCAAAATGTTTGTTGAATGGTTTCGTTTTATCACATTTTGAGCAATTGTACTTATTTGGCCGGGGAATGCCCCGAGGCACATTATACTTATTCATTAGGGAATGCCCCAAAGTATCATGTATGCAAAAGAGGTTCGTGATCAAGACCCGAGGCATCGGGTGGAGCGTAGTTTAGGAATAGTGTAGGTTAGTGTAAGTTTATTTCAGTACATTTTATTTTGGACTATAGTAATTGGATTGGATACTATTTTTTGAATTTTTTTTTGGTGTGATTGGTTTGTTTGGTTCATACATTTTATAGTATCTACTAGCCGATATACTCAATGAAGCGACCTTGGTCAAACCATGGGATCGAGGGGTGTCTAACACCTTCCCCTCGTTCAACAGAATTCCTTATCTGAAATCTCTGTTCACAAATTAATTTTAAAGAGTTAAAAACCATTTTGAAAAAGGATTTTCAAAGGTGAATTGACACACCTGATTTATGCCAAGTGGCAACTCTGAGTTTTAAATGTAAATAATTCTTTTCGAAGTAATTTTTTTTCTTTTGTATCTTAATAATAAAAACCCTTTCAAACTTAAAATCGAATCTTTTTTGATTAAAAAAGGGGTGTGACATTTAACATCTATATATGACAAAGTTTTTGACTAATGTTGATACGAGAATTTTAAGTGCCCAGAATGTGTTAGATCAAGAATGTACTAACCCGGCAACTTAATTGTCAATAGTCCAAGTACGCCAATCATCAACAACAGAGTAGTTAAGAGATTTTATCTACGCTTGAGTTGATTGGAAATTTACAACCTTGTCATGACCTCCGCTGCTCAATAAAAAATAAAAGAAATATAGAGAAATTGATAGTTTCACTAAGATAAACTTTAATTGTTTTTGTTTTTAGTTATACCAATGTTGTGAACAGAATAATATTTCTACTCAATATGTGTATAAGAGACTTGTAACCTTTGCTACTGAGATTTTCATGATACGATATGCTGCTTATGACCATTTTTCGTATTGCAAAGTTGCACATCTCTCCCATTCTCCAATAGTCCACTATTACCAAAAGAGATTTGAGAGTTTTAGTTTTATGCATTGACATAAGGAAATTAACTTGTGAATCTACAACATGTTATTACAGATTACACTTAGACAAATAGATGGTATCTAATTTTACTTCAAATACAAAATTCAACCTCTTTAAAGGAAGAGTACATATGCAGGTCCGTGAACTTTTTTGATTTTTTCCGTATTGGCACCTCAATTAAGCAATGTACCTATTGAACCCTTATTCATTCACAAATGTTTTCAATTAAGCACAAATATCCGTCGTGGCATTTTGCGTG
Organism: Capsicum annuum; assembly: GCF_002878395.1. Taxonomy (NCBI): domain Eukaryota; kingdom Viridiplantae; phylum Streptophyta; class Magnoliopsida; order Solanales; family Solanaceae; genus Capsicum; species Capsicum annuum. Next base: position 23,828 of record NW_025841969.1, read on the forward strand.
TTCTCACGTCTGTGAGGCGCGTAAAATCTATCAGGAGCAACTTATGTGGCACTCCCAACGGTCTTATTACCCTTTTTTTTATATTTATAACTAATTTCTTTCTTGTACCTTAATTTTTTACCCTCTTTCTTCCCCTATTCTTTATATCCTTTATTTTTTATCTTAAATTCTCCTTCTCTTCTTCAGATTTTCTCCTGCTACTCTTAAATTCTCATTCTCTTATTAATTTCTTTCTTTAGTCATTTTTAATATTAATGTCTAATTCATCTTTCTCAATGCCTTCATCTTCTTCAATTGCAAAAGAGGTACGTTTATGTAGGGTCAAAGCTAAAATTAAGACCTCATGGATACAACTCAACACTAGACGCAAATTCTTTTGCTACAAAACTTTAAAGGCATTCATCTTACATCTCTGTCAAATGACCACAACTAAATTTTTTAATTTAATTTTTCTTGAAACTTGTAGGCGAAAGGTGAAGGCAATTACTTTGATTAGTATGATGACAAAATGCCTTCTCAAGAAAAGAGGGTGATGTGGGGTTTATTGAAAAAAGTCAAATTATTTAAAGAAGAGAGGAATCGATCAAGAAAATTAATAGTGATATGCATTGGATCAATTGTGATTTTGGATACATGAAATTTCTTCAAGAAATGTTCTTTAATTTTGACTAATATTGAGTTAAGTTGCTTGTGTATGGGACTGTTTTGGGTTTGTTTGGATTTTGACTAATTCTGGGTTAGAATGCTTGTATGGGACTATTTTGGTTTGGCTTTTCTATTGAAGTTGGTTTGTTTTGGCATTTAAATTGTGTATAAAATAACGAAGAAGGAATGAAGACAAGTTGTGAAATGTTACTCTACTCTATTTTGATTTTTCTTTCCTATTGTAATTGATTTGGTTAGGTTACTTTACTCTATTTTTTCAGTGCTCAAATAATTCATTTAAATGATTCAAACAAGGAATGATTCACAGTGTCAAATAGTTCACACAAAATGAAGTACCATTCAACAATAATGTAAAGCACAAGATCACAAGTGCAAGTGATTAACACTTTTCACACAATAATCTACCATTCAACTGCTCAAATGAGCTCCAACTATACATTAAGAATTCATCAAAAACAAATCTAAAACAGACTAAAAAATAGTTCAAAATCTTGAAATACCCCACCAAAATAGTCATACAACTAATCTCCAAAATATACATAATACTTAAAACACTATTAAATTTAACAACTTCATATGCCTGCCGGTGCACTAGAATTTTCAAGTTGGCTTCTCTTTGGCTAACTCATACTCTGCAATTGAAAAATTATGACAACATCATTTTCATTCCTCGAGGCTTACAACCAATATCAATGTATGTTTGAGTTGCATCTTTGTAAACACTCAAAATGACAACTCTTTCACGTCTAGTTTCAGGCTGCATAAAATGAAGTAAAATTAAATTTGTCAAAAAATAATTAAGAATTACATGAAGTTGTAATTCATACTTGCATTTAAATTTTGACTGCCATTCATTTGATCGATGTAGACATCAAATCCTACAGTCTTAGACCTCTTTTGTCTTACTGTTGATGTTGATGCTCCAATGATCCTTTTTTTTCTCAAGTTGCTGATCAGTGCCTCTTCATTTTCCTCTACCTGTACCTTTGCTAGTGTCTTTTTCAGTGCCTTTGCCTATGCCAACACCCTTACCTCTGTTAGTTTTTCTATCTCTACCTCTTCTAGCTGGCTGCACTCTTATAGTTGCTGATGTATCAACACACATAGAACTGCCTTACCCGCCAAATATTTGTGGTTGGTTGAAACTTGATGGTTGGCTAAAGCTTGGTGGTTTGGTATAGGTTGGTATCCTTTTAGAACTTGCTGCTTGGCTAGAGCTTCCATGTCACGACCCAAACCAAGGCCCTGGCCGTCATGAGTATCCCAAACCATGAAGGCCCGAACATCCTTCTATCTTGAAATCATATACACTATTCATACGTGAATAAGGAAATACGGAAATTATAGCAAGACGGAATCATGGTCATAAATCTGATATGAATTTAGCATTGGAGAACAAAATCCAAAACTAACTAGAAACATCTACAAACCCTCTGTGAAATCTCTACTACATACTCTCTAACACAATCTGAAAGCATAGACAAGGCCCCCAGTAAACCAAAACCATATCTAATAATAGTTGTCTAAAAGTAAACAGGCTTTCTGGAATAAAGAAGGCTCACCAACTGGACATTGCAACTATGTCTAATAAAATCTATTGCTTTTTTGGACCCCTAGACTGAGCCTCAGAACCTGGAGGGATGGGGGGGGGTCAATACAGATATACTGTTAGGCAAAGTAATCCAAAATAAAACTTTTATATAAGTAAAATAGTGGAGATCAATTTGTTAAAACATCATGCATAAATAGTTCTCAAAACACATGGGCATTTTTCTGAAAATCATAAATCATTCTTGTCAATGCACTGTCTGATAGTTGTATTACTTCTGAGTTAGGTGGCACTCCCCTACAAGTCTAATATTCCATAGGCTATATGAAATCTACCATTGACTCGGTGGGGAAGCCCCCAACAAAAGTGTGCCGGAAAAGTTGGAGTGTTTGAGTTTGATACTCCACAGGGCACTAGGCCAGCATATAATAATATACCCGAATCGACAAATCATGATTTTGGACAATGAGTAGTCTGAACTCACGCCTTCTTCAGGGAACCACCTAACATCTCTTTATGCCCAATTTTAACCTGTTCTGAATATGAGTCAGTCTGAAGTCTAAATCATGAAAATCTGAATAAAGTCTGATTTTTGTATTAGTCTGAGTCTGTTATGGCATTATCTGATTTGATATCGTCATACCAAGACTTGCAAGTTGTAATTATGAGCAATAATGCATTAAGCATGATCTTTCATAAAAACATAATTCAGACCACCCAAACATACAATTTAACAAAGAGAATCATGTTCCGAAATTATAAGTCAAAACTATGCAAAATTCCCATACTTTCAAAAAACAAGTGGTGGTCATGTTATATTTAACAAACCATGCAAATCTTCTCATTATATGATTATGTTCAACATTTATCAACATAAACAACCCTCTCTCTTTTGAAATCAAAATCATAATCCAAAAATAACATTATTCAAGACATTTCATAACCTGCTTTTCAAGATGCATTCAAAACAATTCATAGCATAAGTAAAGAAAAAATCATAACAAGAGAGAGATTTTTCATGAGTCATGCTCTTAATTCAATCATCAACCCTAAAACACATGCTTACATATATATATAATTTCAAACCAATTTGGGGAAGGCCTAACGACAAAAACAATTTCATAAAGTATTCTAAAATATGATTATATTCATAAATCTAAAACCCCTTTCTTAAAATCATGATTTCTATGCCTATGAGATTTTTAGAAAAATCCCGCATACCTCTATTTAGAAAATTAAAGGATGCTTCTTGATGCCTATGGCTTGGGGATTCCAAATCTCCAATTTTTTTTGAAAACCCATGGTTAAGTCTTGAGTTATTTGGGATTCTTGTTTGAAACTCTAGGGAGAGTTCTTGATGGATTTTAGTGAGAGTAGGTGTATTTTGGTGTAATAGGGATTAAATACCATGTTCAAGATGTTAAGGGGTAATAAAATACCTCAAATACCCTTAATGAGACCGGTATTAAAATATAACTAGGAGCCCGATTTCATAGGCCACCGCGACGCGTCACTATTGCGATGGCTCACTGAAAAGTGACGAATGGGAATTTGGCCCACTCCGCGATGCGCCACCATCGCGAAGTCTCACTGAAAATTAAACATCGTCATCTACACCCTCTCCACGATGCGCCAAGGATAGGAATGATGGTGATTTACGATTAGGACTTAAATTAACCATAACTCCTTCACTGAGTGTCCGTTTTGCATGAATTTTATGTCGACGGAAAACTTATTCGATCATCTACATAATGAAAAGTTGAAATCTAAGGAATTCCACAGGGAAATAAGTATAAATCATTCTAGAAGCCTACGCTTGATACTTTAGGGACAAAAATTCAGCTAGAAAAAACTTCGGGGTGTTACAATATCCCCCCTTGGGAATATTCGTCCCCGAATGTTGACACGGTACACAAACAAGCATAATTTCAAGAATACTAAGGAATAGAAAGAATACGGCAAGGATTGTACCTTCCATTTCGTCATTCACTAGATAAAAAAGGTTTGGGTATCTAGTGATGTGTGAGCATATGCTAACACATTTGAGTCTTTTAACTCTAAATAATTGCAAGGTATTGAGCAACTTTAGTTATTTTTGATTAGTTTATATTTGATTTTGCAGTTTAAGCTGATATGATAGAGAACCAACATAAAATGAAGCAAAGAAGTTGAAATTCAAAGAAATCTGAAAATAAGTGTGGCTGACGACATTTGTGATAAGTTTTCATCTTTGTGATAAGCTATCAGGTTGGTTGTCATCAGTAGATAGAGAATTGTCCTAAAGTGGAAGTTGTGACAACATTTTGTTATAGGCCGTCATAATAGTGATAAGTCATCAGGAATGGCGTCAGACTTAGGCAGGACATGAGAATTGGAATCACTTTATCCTACCCACTGTGAGAATCTTGAATCACTTTTAGCATCTGTCATGTACCGGAAGCCCTAGTGAACATAATTCTGGTTATTTCATAAACTCTTGATTTACAAACACCGAAAGTAAAGTGACAAACAACAACTTGTTAAACCTAACCCCCCTATTTCAGGAAACATTAAACCATCAGTGGATTAAATCGTAAACAACTTGAGTTCACACCATATTCCCTTTGGGATTCGACCCCAACCTAGTTGGGTTTTATATTGACAACGATCGCTTACACCCATTCAAGAGTTTAATTTGAGAGTTATCATCTACCTCTCATGTCAACTTGTGATTTCCAAGTTGCTTCTTTAATTTTTTGGTTTCTCCACATTTTAACTGAGGCTATCTCTTTGCTCCTCAATCTTCTAACTTGGCGATCCAAAATTTCTACAGGCTTTTCTTCATAGGATAAGGAGTCTGTCACTTTGATTTCTTCGACTGGAAACACTAAAGAATGGTCTCCAATGCATTTATTCAATATAGATATATGAAATACCGGATGAACAGAACCAAAACTGGTAGACAATTCTAACTCATATACAACACCACCTATCCTTCTCATAATCTAGTATGGCGCTATTTAGCAAGGACTCAACTTACCTTTCTTCCCGAATCGCATAACTCCCTTCATGGAAGAAACCTTGAGAAATACCCAATCTCCAACCTCAAACTCTAGATCTCTTCTCCTAACACTGGCGTAGGATTTCTGATGACTTTGAGCTATCTTAAGTCGTTCTCTAATGAATTTCACATCCTCCATTGCCTGATGAACAAGATCAGGCCCAAATATCTGTGTCTCACCCTCTTCATACCATCCTATCAGAGACCTACATTTTCTCCCATACAATGCCTCAAATTGTGCCATCTTAATATTGGAATAGAAACTGTTATTATATGCGAACTCTATCAATGGCAAATGCTCTACCCAACTATCTTTAAAATCAATCATGCAGGCCCTCAACATATCCTCCATGGTCTGGATGGTATGCTCAGCTTGCCCGTCTAGCTGAGGGTGGAAAGTCGTGCTCAAATTCACTTGGGTACCTAAACCCTTTTGAAATTATCTCTAAAACTGTGTACCTCGGTCAGATATGATAGATATAGGTGCCCCATGCAAATGAACTATTTCTACAATGAATAGACTGGCATAATCCTCTCCCAAATAATTAGTCCTGATAGGTAGAAAGTGAGCTGACTTGGTCAGCCTATCCACAATTACCCATGTAGAATCATACTATTTTCGGGACTTCGGGAGTCTTATAATGAAGTCCATAATAATCATCTCCCACTTCCACAAGGGTAAAGCTATCTCTTGGGAAGAACCACCTGGCCTCATATGCTCTACTTTAAATTGTTGACAATTCAAACACTTGGAAACAAAGTTAGCCACATCACATTTCATATTATTCCACCAAGACATAGATTTCAGATCATGGTACATCTTAGTAGAGCCAGGGTGAACAACATACCTAGACGTGTGAGCTTCGTCAAGGATTCTCTTCCTCAGACCATCTACATCTGGCACATACAACCTACCCTGGTATCTCAAAATACCATCACCACCAATTTCAAATGACATTACCTTTTGTTGACCCACATCTTTATTAATCTTTATCAAGATGGGATCTTCAACCTACTTCTTTTTAACCTCTGCACAAAGGAAAGATTTTTCTATCTCATGAACAACTACTTCTCCATCCTCGTAATCCAAAAGTCGCACTCCTACATTTTTAAGTTGGTGAATATCCTTCACCATCTCCCTCTTTTATTTCCCCACATGAGAAAAATTGCCCATAGATAACCTGCTGAGGGCGTCGGCTACCATATTCGCCTTGCCCGGATGATAGTGCAAGCTCATGTCATAGTCTTTTAAAAGTTCCAACCATCGCCTCTGCCTGAGATTCAATTCTTTCTGTGAGAAAACATACTGTAAACTCTTGTGGTCAGTAAATATATCAACATGTACCCCATACAAATAGTCCCACCAGATCTTAAGTGCAAAAACCATAACCAGTAACTCCAAGTCATGAGTAGGGTAGTTTCGCTCATGCACCTTCAATTGCCTAGATACATAAGCCACTACCTTACCATGCTGCATAAGAACACACCCAAGTCAAAATAGGAGAAGTAGTCAACTTGTCTTTCAACTTCTCAAAACTATTCTCACAAGAGTCAGACCACAAAAACTTCACCTTTTTCTGAGTCAACTTAGTAAGTGGTGCAGCTATGGAAGAAAAACTCTCTACGAACCTTCTGTAATAACCCGCCAAACCCAAGAAGCTCCGAATATCAGTTGGAGTCATAGGTCTGGGCCATTTCCTCACTTCCTCAACCTTTTGGGGATCAACCTTAATCCCTTCACTATTCACAATATGCCCCAAGAAAGCAACAATATTTAACCAGAATTCACACTTGGAGAACTTTGCATACAACCTATGATCTATGAGAGTCTGGAGATAATTCGAAGGTGATTAGCATGGTCCTCCTCACTTTTAGAATAAATCAAGATATCATCAATGAAAACTATGACAAACAAGTCTAGAAACTATCGAAAGACCCTATTCATTAGGTCTATGAAGGCTGCAGGGGTGTTAGTCAACCCGAAGGACATGGCTAGGAATTCATAATGACCATATCTGGTTCGGAAAGCTGTCTTGGGAATGTCTGACTTCCTAACTTTTAATTAATGATATCCTGAACGAAGGTCTATTTTAGAAAAGAACTTAGCACCCTAAATTTGGTCAAATAGATCATCAATCCTAGGAAGCGGATACTTATTTTTGATAGTGACCTTGTTTAAATGACAGTAATCTATGCACATACGCAGGGAACCATCTTTATTTCGCACGAAAAGTACAGGTGCACCCCAGGGAGAAATACTAGGATGAATGAAACCTTTATCTAGGAAGTCTGCTAGCTGCTCTTTTAACTCTTTCAACTCTGCTGGAGCCATTCTATATGGCAGAATAGAGATAGGACGGGTGTCTGGCAATATATCCATGCCAAAGTCTATCTCCCTTCCAGGTGGTATTCCTGGGAGATCATCTGGAAAGACTTTAGAGAATTCATTTACTACAGGGACAGACTAAAGAGAAAGACTTTCGGTGTTAGAATCTTTAACCCGAATAAGATATACAAGCAACCTTTGGAAATAAGTTTATGGGCTTTGAGGTAAGATATAAAGTTCCCTCTAGGTGATAAAGAGTGCCCTTCCCATTCTATTGTTGGCTTATTTGGAAAAGAAAAAGCAACCTTTCGGGTTCTATAGTTTAGTGTGGCATAACACAAATGGAGCCAGTCTATCCTTAGGATAGCATCAAAATCAACCATATCAAGATCTATGAGATCTACCACAGTATCCCGGCTAAGAATAGACACAACATAATTTATATATCCTCCTAGCGACAACAGAATCACCCACCGGAGTGGAAATAGAGAAAGGGTCGGTAATAACTTTGGGCTCAAACCCAAAACCAACAGCCACATATGGGGTCAAATAAGACAAGGTAGACCCAGGATCAAGTAACACATAAACATCACGGGAAAAAATTTCAAACGTACCAGTGACAATATCTGGTAAGGCCTCTGCCTCCTGGCGGTTAGTCAAAGCGTACAGCCGGTTGTAACCGCTTTCGGCAGTTGAGGTGGCGCCCTTTTGAGGTGGTGGTGATGTGTAAGAATTTGATTGTGACTTAGCTCTACCAACATTCCTCCTAGTGAAGGGACAATCTCTCTAAAAGTGACCTGACTGACCACATGAATAACATACCAGCGATCCCAGCTGACACCTTCCTGGATGATGCTTACCGTAAGTCTCACACCGTGGAAAAGTATGATGCTGCTGAGCCACACTGCCATGGGACTGAGTATCCTGAGTTCTGGGTCCATGACTATTCTGAAAACTCTGAGATTGTCTATCAACTGGGGGTATGGGCGTTGGGGCGCTAGCTGCAGACTGCGCATTACTCTAAAATTTCCTCTTTTGCCACCTATTTCCCCAGTTACCACTCTGTGGCTGACTGTGATTCTGATCAGCTGTTCTGGCTCTCTTTGCCTGTTTGTCCTTCTCTCTAAATTCAATGATTTTTTTTTTCTTCTCTTTCACCTGCTGCATGTGGATTGACAGCCTAGCAAAGTCCATATCCCTATTTAGTATCGCCCTTTGACATTCAAGTGCTAGATCATCT
>NW_025841970.1:0-1251 GCF_002878395.1 Capsicum annuum
GTTTTTACTTTAATTTCTACTATCGTTATTATATTATTTCAAATTATGTTTAAATATTCATTTAAATATGTATTTTAAATTTATTTAAATATAATAATTTATAAAATTATTTAATTAGAGGTCATAATAATAACAAATATAAGTAATGATTCTCAAGTGTAACATATGGGCGCAAGACTACAATATTAACGTGTGACTCTCTTGGATTGTTGTTAACTAGAGTCGACGCTAATGAATAATTTGATTTTTATAATTTGTCGATGTCCACCACATCTAAAGTTTTTAAGTCTTGATTTTGTTAACTAGAGTCGATGCTAATGAATACTTTGATTTTTATAATTTGTCAATATCCACCACACCTAAAGTGTTTAAGTTTTGATTGCCGTTATTAAAATAGTTTCAAATTATACTTAAAATATCATTCAAATATGAAACATTTTAGATTTAAAATTTAACAAATAAAATATGCTCAAATATAAGTAATGATTCACAAATTATTAAGCCAGCATAACATAAGGGTGCAAGACTACAATATTAATACACGACTTTCTTAGGTTGATATTAACTAGGATCGATACTTATGAACTATATAATTTTTACTATTTTTATGATACATTAATGTTTACCATGTAAAGTGTTAGAGTTTTACCTTTTGTTATTAAAATATTTTCAAATTATATTTAAAAAATAATTTAAATTATGTAGTTTAAGTTTTTAAAAAACATAATAATTTTCTACATAATTTTTAAATAATATATGTTATACCCTTTGTCTCAATTTATGGGGTATTGAGACAATTTTGAGAATGAATTAATTTTTTTATATTTTTTTATATATTTTGATTTGTTAATTATTGTGATTTATAGTACTTGTTCTTCTGTCTCAATTTGTGTGGCAGTAATAAAATTTAGAGAGTCGATTAAATTTTTTATGTCGTTTTAAATATTTTAAGTTTTTAATTATTATGAATAATAATACTTTTATGCAATTCTCAAATATATATATAACATATTAAAAAGAAAAGTAAAATAAACAAATATAAAATAAAATATCTAAGCAGACAACACAAACAAACATGTCGATCTATTGTCTGTTTATCATCCTTTATAAGTGAGATAATGGGGCGATATAGTAAAATTACGGTTGAAGCATCGGACAAGCATGTCAAAATCATGGAAAATTTATGGGTCGCATATAAGACGTGAAGTTAATTTAAAACATCAAGCGTTAATTTATCATTTTATGTCTATT
>NW_025841971.1:0-2269 GCF_002878395.1 Capsicum annuum
TTTGACAAGAAAAGACCTAAGGTTGGATCTGATTTTAAGTACCTCAGAACATGTAAAATAGCTTTGTAATGGGGCTCTCTAGGAGCTTGTATAAATTGGCTAAGATGTTGCACACTATATGCAAGGTCCAGCCTAGTATTTGTGAGAAAATTTAGCTTCCCAACCAGCTTTCTATAAGGTGTTGGGTCAGACAATAACTTTCCCTCATTTGCCAGTAACTTAACATTGGGATCAAGAGGGGAAGCAGTAGTGCTGTAGTTCAGGTGATCATACTGTTTCAACAAATCAGTGGCAAATTTTCTCCGGGAAATTAAAATTCCATCGTGTCTGTATAATACCTCTAACCCCAAGAAATAATATAGATGTTCCAGATCTTTGATTTTGAACTTTTTGTGTAAAAACAACTTCAGCTGGTGTATCTCCTTCTCATCAGTAACTATAACATCATCAACATACAAAGCTACAAAAACTATGGAACCATCAGTTTTCTTGTAAAATAAAGAGTAATCACTAGAAGAATGTACATAACCCTACAAACATAAGGATTAAACCAGTTTTTCATACCACTGCCTACTAGCTTGCTTCAAACCGTACAAGGATTTCCTTAGCTTGCATACAAGGTTTGGATTATCCAACAATAGGCCCTTTGGAGGGTCCATATACACCTATTCATGCAAATCACCATGTATAAAAGCATCGTTGACATCAAGTTGATAGAGTTTCCATCCTTTCTTTATAGCTAGACTAAGAAGAATTCTTATAGTAGTTATCTTCACTACTGGTGAGAAAGTTTCACTGTAATCAACACCATGTTTTGTGTGTATCCCTTCACCATGAGTCTAGCCTTGAACCTATCTATACTTCTATCAACCTTGTATTTAACCTTGTAAACCCGCCTACAACTAATGGTTCTCTTTCCAGCAGGTAATGGGACAAGATCCCAAGTATGGTTGGTATACAGAGCTTCAAATTCCTGTGTCATTACAATCTGCCAAGCAGGATTTAATACTTCTTCCTCATAAGAGGATGGATCACATTCAAGTGAAATATTCCTCATCAATTTCTAGCTATACAGACTAAAGGAAGTGAGTGAAAGAGAGGTATAAGTGGCAATGTTTGTTGAGGCAGAAACATATGAAGAAGAAGGTTGTAGGTTGGATAAGGAATAAGAATATTCCTTTAGGTAGGCTGGTGTGGCATGAGTTGTAGATGATCTTCTAGGGTCAGCTTGTGGTTGTGAAATATGTGGTTGTGGATCAGGTAGTGGATTATGAGAAGATGATGGAGAGGTAGTGGGTTGAAGAGATCCTGGTGATGATGGAGAGTTGCCAGCATGTATAGGATCAGGGCAGCATTATGAGAATTTTGTCTAAAATCCAACTCATGCGTATCAAAACTATGTGGTGTAACAGAAGAGTGACTAGCATCAACATTAAGATTTGTTAGAGAAACCACATCAGGGAAAATAGGCTCGTGAGATGACAAGGAAAAAGGAAAGACATTTTCATGAAAAACAACATCCCTAGAAATATGTAACCTTTTTGTAGTCAAGTTAAGAACCTTGTAACCTTTTATACCAAAAGGATATCCCATGAAAACATATGGAGTGGTCCTAGGGTCAAACTTACTTATGCGAGCCTTAAGAGTGGTGGGAAAACAAAGACATCCAAAAATCTTTAAATGAGAGTAACTAGGTTTCTTTTGGTATAGAAGTTCATAAGGGGACTAGCCTTTCAACAGTATGGAAGGTAATCTATTGATCAAGTAAGTAGAATTTAGGATACATTATCCCCAATATCTAATTGGCAACTTGGATTGATATAAAAGTGCTCTTGCAGTTTCAAGAAGATATTTGTGTTTTCCTTCCACCACACCATTTTCTGGGAAGGATGATGCAGTTTTCTGGTGGATGATGCCCTTTTCTGGGAAGAATGATGTAGTCGCATGATTTACAAACTCAAGGCCATTATCAGACCTGATAATCTTGATCTTGGTCAAAAACTGAGTTTCTACAAGAGACACAAAGGTTTTGATGGATTGAAGTGTATTACTTTTACAACTCAGAAGATGTGTCCAAGTGGACCTGTTGTAATCATCAACCACGGTAAGAAAATACCTATAGTTGTCATGAGTTAGAGCATGATAAGTTCCCCATAGATCAATGTGTAAGATTTCAAAAGGTGTGGTACTAATTATCGATTTCTGTGGAAAAGGTAGTCTACTTTGTCTGGCCATTGGACAAATGGTACACATGAAAGGTTGTTTTGGT
>NW_025841972.1:0-1235 GCF_002878395.1 Capsicum annuum
ACTAATAAATACATAACTACTATAAAAAGATAGAGGTGAACTTCGGACGAATGAATGTCCAACTGCTACTTTGGAAGCTCCAACAATTGCCCGAGTCAATCAAGATGAGGCGCACTCGAGCTAGGACGTGCACCGAAAGAGCGCAGTAGGCATGAGTACGGTTCACTTGTACTCAGTAGGTATCATAGGATGACCAAGAAAATTAGTAAATAAAGCATACAAAATATACACTAAGGTCACGTCACCTGCAATCAGAAAATGTCCCACAATGGTAGCCTACACCGCTTCCACTAATAGTTTATATATATCTCAAATATATTACAACACACCAAGATATAGAACATAAGTATACATTATGTTATATATAAATAGAACAAGAGAGAACATGTAGATACAAGATCATCAAATATAAGTAAAGGAAGGTAAGACAAATACATAGATGACAAGTCAATGAGGCAATACGACGCAACATAAACACAATAAAGTAAGTGCACTGTATATGATGATGATGATGATGATGATGATGATGCACGAGTTTGTCGCACAACCTCTGGGATCATCGTACAATCTCTGTATATACCTACGGAGCTAAATATTTCAGACGTAGGACCCATGGGGCATTCGTCAACCCATATAGAATCCATATATCTCATATCTCCTTTCCAACACATCCCTCGGAAAGAGTTTTATAAGGTGTTATAATATTTTCTCCCCGGCACATCCCTCGAGGAGGGTTTTAAAAAAGTGTTGCCAGTTTTTCTTAGATGTTGCCACGGTGGGACCAATGTTTCATGAATGAGTATGATATGAGGATGTAATGCCCACAACCAATCACAATGAGTATTTTCACAACCAACCACAATGATATATTTCCACAACCATGTGAGCTAATATCCACTTATTATTTCGTTTTCATCCACGAATTTCCACATTTCTCATATGCCAAATAAAATATGATTATAATCATAATACACCAATGTTACCATATTAAGCATTTTAAAAACACAATACAATTATTCACATGTATTCAAGGTTATTAATATCACATAGGACCTCACACGGTCACACATATCACATAATAACTCAATTTTGACAATTACAATACATATGGGCCCCTACATGGGCACAACACATAGATAGCCATTTTTCATGATTAGTTCCCACCCTTAACAAGAATTTTGTACCATCATTTACTACCCAGACCAGTCTGAAAGAGTTATGCTATAACCTACCTC
>NW_025841973.1:0-2455 GCF_002878395.1 Capsicum annuum
ACAAATAATCTATTTGGAGAATTACTTGTTTGGTTTTATTAAATCAAGAAAGTCGGGATTAAAAGAAGTATTAATTCCTATTTAATTTCAATTCAATTTAATCAATCTATTAATTTGATCATAAATTGAAAATAAAATTGGCCACAATCGCAATACATTTGGCCAATTAGCCTTTAATTTGATCAAAATTTAATTAGAATGGGTTAAATGTTAATTGAAACTATTTTTCTAAACCATCCATCCCAATTTTAAACCCGATTTTGCCAAACACCTGGGCCCATTTCATATTTTCTTCAAACAGTAGCCCATTTCTCCCTTTTCAATTAAACAGGCCCAACACTAACAATTCTGGGCCCAAGCAACAACCAACTCTAGTGGCCCATTCCCCTTCATTTTTTCGAATCAGTAATACCAGCCCCCAAATTGGCCCAATACTCTCAAGAACCCGGCCCAAACCCGTCTTATTTTCTCAACAACACCCACTCTCAAAACCCTTAGCCACAAATAATCTCAATCAAATGACCCATTCCCCAATAACGGTGAAACCCGATACCTTCAGCTCCAAATACCCGATTATCCTTCACCCCTTCTCTTCACAATATGCTCAAACAACAGCGAGCAATATCGAATATCAGAGAACAACAGCAACAATCACAAAATCGACCCCAAATCCATCAATCCAAGTTTGACCCATTTTCAACCCGAAAAAAACCCAAATACATTCTTTCACCATCAGTTTGTACGGATTGCGTGACTCCCACGTGAATGTGTACGTCGAGGAATTTTGAACCTTCTATATAGTGTTGAGGTGTCCTCCAACGTTTAATTCTATGAATTTTGGGATAGAGGTACGAATCTGGTACATATTTGGGTGTTTTTTAGTGGTTGGAAGGGGGAATTCATTTTTTCCAATGGTGATTGGTCCACCTATTTGGGAATCATCCAAGAATTTGGTACAAAGGGGTACAATCTGTTAGGGGTATCCTGATCCGAGTGAAATTTTGAATTACTCCCCTTTCGAAACACCTAAATTCCCTCCGAATTTGGAGCCCTATATAAAGACCGATCAGCTCACTGTGAGGGAGGTTTTTTTTTTGTCTTGACTCTAGGGCTCTAAGAGGGGAAGAATTGGAGGGTCTAGAAATTGTGTTTAGAAAAATCTTTGGGAACTCGAATTCTATTTCGAAATTTAAGTCGAAAATCATAGTTTAAAATCTAGGGGGTCTCTATCTTTTCTTCAAAGAGGATTTTGAGGGAGTTTTGTTCTCACTTCTTTCGTCTTGGGGTCCAAAATATTGAGGGCTAATCTCTGGTGGTTGAGACACTGCTGATAGCTCGTTTGTTCCCATTTTGCTGCTCCCCGAACATGTAACGTTCTTTCCATTCAGTTCTTAAATGTTTCAACTTTATCTCGCTATTATATGGTGACAATTGACGTTTTGGTATGCTGAGATGTTCACTGTTTTCTTTACAATTTTCTAAACACATTCATTTCTTATTGGTTGTAAGTTGCTATAGCTAAAAGAAAATGCATTCCCTTTGCATGTTCACGTTAATTTTCCTCCCTAGTGTAGGTACTGTTAGAGTATGAGGCATTAAATTGTTTTTCTATCATCTTACCTGTGTCATGATTGGTTTAATGATGGACGTTAAGTTTGTACTTTGATGAACGTTGCGCAAATTTGCCCAGAATTTGCTATATTCAAAGTTATTTGATCCTCTCTGGAGATGCTATTATTCATACTCTGTTGATACTTAATTGCTCAGAATGGTTATTATAGAATGATGTAAATCTTATATCTCTAGGTTATTACGGAATGATGTAAATTTTATGTCTTTTTTGAGTGATATTTTGCAAAATATGTTTCAAGTTCTACGCATATTTTAGCATCGTTCATCTCGTTATTTCTTGGTTAAAAAAGGACTCTTCACTTTGTTTTCCCTGACTTACAATGTCAAGAAGAAAACACTGGGATTTACCTTTCAGGTGTCAAATCCTTACTTTTTGTCTTTAATGTCTGCAAGTATCATGTTATGAAAATTCTCTTATCTTTCTTTTGATACAAATAATACAGGATCTTAGTTTCCATATAGTTGAATGTTCCCATCATTGATTAGCTTTCTTTTTTTTGGGTCCCAACTTAGGGCAGTGAATTGATTTGCCTCATATATTCGTTGAATAATCTGGTTTAACTCTTTTCTAAAATTTTTTTGATTATATTGGTACCATACGTGATCAAAAGTAGCGGAGACTTGGTCAATTAAGCTCCTTAACTTTGCTTTGAAATAATGTGGAGATTGTAGTGTGTGGATCTATTTGTGTGAGTGTTATGATTGACACATTCTTTAACTAATTGACTCGATTGCAAGCCATACTTTTCATAATCTTGAGATTGATGTATTTAGACATTTTTTACAGTCCACATGTTTATAGGTAGCAAGTGAATCACTATTT
>NW_025841974.1:0-1100 GCF_002878395.1 Capsicum annuum
AAAGAGGATATAGCAACTGTCGTGCCAAGTCCACGACAAAATTGGAGGGGTGCGCATCAACCATACGCACAAAATCCATTATGTTTTGTTCCTTCACCTCAATATACTATTTACAATGCACAACTATATGCTTGGGCTCCTTCTTACCCGCAATGGTGTGCACCAGCCATCCAAAATCATCTACCGATCCCGCAAGTTCAAAGAGGCCCTCCCAGGTCTAATTTCTGGCCTAGAGAAGACTTCAAAAGGGATAACATGGTAAAAGATAATTTCACTCCTATTGGAATATCTTACACTAGTTTATTTCATAGGCTAAGAAAAATAAATGTTCTAAACCCAATAGAGAGAAGGATCCCGAATCCTCCCCCAAAGAACTTGGACTATTCTAGAAGATGTGAATACTATTTTGATTCTCCAGGGCATGACACAGAAATGTTGGTATCTAAAAAGATCCATTCAAGAGTTGATTAATACCCAACAAATCATGGTCGAAAGTCCAGACGCTCCAAATGTCAATCAAAATCCACTGCCAAATCATAATGAAACAAACAAGCTTGAAGTGATACTCAGCGGTGAAGATGCTATGATTTCCTTTAAGTCGATTATTAAAATTAAAACTGATTCGAAAAAATCAGCAAATACTATGGATTTGACAAAAGAAAAGACTGCAGAAGCGGAGGTGGTGATAACAAAACCCGAATCATAAAATGTTCCCTTGGTGGTGGGGAAAGAGATTTCAGAAAATATTGGGTCAAGTCAAATAAAGCTGAAATTCATTATTCCCAAAAGATCCAATAAGCCTCTTTTAATCATAAAAGGAGCTCCCATAGCTCTTATTGTTATTAAACCAGTGTCACGGCTTCCTATGGTTGATACTAAGGCAGTCCCTTATAATTATGATCGCGTTGTGGTGATGCACAAGGGGAAAGCAGTGACTAAAAATGTAGATGAAGTAGGAGGATTAACTCGATCTGGAAGATGTTATGCTCCAGTAGAGTTAAGAAAGAATAAAAAAGGTGGTGAAGAACGAATGACAACCAAGAAGCCTTTCACTGATGAAGAAGCTGAAGAATTCTAAAAAAAAATAAAATTACCAGAAC
>NW_025841975.1:0-2093 GCF_002878395.1 Capsicum annuum
ATAATGGCTCTCAACTATATTTTGTAAAAATAGTATGTTTTGTTTTGATATCTCTGCGTACCAGTACTTTTGTATTGACCCCCTTCCCTCCCAGGTTTGGAGGCACAGTCTAGGGGTCCAGAAAATCAGTAGATTTCCTCAGACAGATTCGCAGAGTCACTTGGTGAGCCTTCTATATTTCGGAAGGCCCGATATCTGGCAGTTTCATTTATCACTTATTAGTTTTTGGTCTACTGGGGGCCTTGTCCTAGTTTTCAGATGGATATTTGTTTCAGTCATGTAGTAGAGATTTCGCAGACTTTATAGAGATGTTGATTGAGATTGTGGGACATTATTCCCCATTATTGTTTTCATATGATTCTTGATCATGTTTCCGTTATATAGTGTATCTTCCGTATTTTTTTTCATATAAGTCATGTGCATGATTACCAAATAGATAAGGGGTGTTTCGGGCTTTGATGGTTCGGAATACTCGTCACGGCCAGGATCCCGATTCGGGTCGTGACAGAAGGCATTGGCATCGGAAACAACAAATGCACAAAATGTTGTTTTCCTTATTAGAATCGCCATCCCTTGATTAGGGCTATCGAAGTTGCTCTCAAAACCTCCTGGCAATGCGATACCAGTGGCGAAAGTGACTGTCATGATCAAAGTGACCACAACAATATGGATTTGAGCTACTTTCATAATACTTTCAACTTTTGTTTGATCTGCCTTTTTAGCTTTATCGCGATCATCTTCCCTCCCTCAGTTGCATTTTGACTACTCTTCCCATTTCATCATACAGTAGTATTTTGACTCTTTTTCCCATTTCATCATTGTACTCGTACGTCCGCTTTACCTCAAAGTCACGTTTTTCAAATCGGTCAATGCTACACAAATCCTCCACCAATTGCTCCTATTTTCATCAGTAGTACAGTTTATATTGAGTTAGTCAAAAAATTTATCACAGTAACTTGTCTTATTGAGAGCTAATTTGTTCATTGCATAGGAGACAATGATATCATCTAAAATAAATTCAGGTGAAGGTAGAGCGAGAAATAGAATTACAATTTTACTTGATGTTTCAACGCCACATCAAGAATGGACAAAATCTGAAGAATTGTGAGTGCACACAAATCGTTCCTTCGCTTGACATAAACCTTGTACAATATTTTACCAGCATATACTCAAGCATAACCAGTATTTGAAAAATAATGTGTAGCTGCTTACCTTCTTCGTTGTCGCTTTGCAAGACAATGCTATATCAAGTGGAGTCTGGTTTTGTTTGTTAAATGACATCTTCTATATTAATTCACGCACATGGTTACCAGAGGCAGCAAGAAAATGGAGAGAAGTGTTGCCGTCGCTATCTGGCTCATCAACAAGGCTGTCTCACATATCAGAATCTAAGAAGCAGCGGACTACCTTGTCTTAATCGTTCAGTGCGGCAACATGAAGAGCATTTTGATTGTTGCTGTTAAGCATATCCCAACAATCAGGGCATTAATTTATAGCTTATTTATCATGTTTACGTCACCTTCACTAGCTGCAATGTGAATTACTGTCGTCTAGTCATTTTCACTGCCAGTTGGAAGGTACACCAAGGATTTTTTCCACGCCAGCATATCAGTTACTACGTCTTCCAATCCTAATTTAATAGCATAGTGCAGTGAATTCCAACCCCATAAGTCAGGTTCCTCGCATGAAGGCTTATTCCATCGCCATAGTGATCTAATGCAATCTGGATGTATCAACACGATAAATGCATAAATAAGGGGTTAGATCTTCTCACAATTATAGTTGCACAATAGATTATGGAAAAGTCAACTAAAGTTAGATATCGATATAGCAAATAACAAAAATTATGTACCTTTATGTTCCTGAATTACTACTGCATCCAACGGCGTTCTATTAGATGGACCTGCAATATAAGTTGGTTTCTTGCAGGATTCCAAGATGTTAATCAAAGCATCATGAAAACCAGATTCAGCCGCCAGATACAGTGGCGTCTCTTGTACATGGTTAGGAAGAAATTTGAATTCAAAATCTTCTTTCACCAAGAGCTTAACCACATCTAGATGTTGGCTCCGCACGGCCTTGAGCAGGGCTGC
>NW_025841976.1:0-2063 GCF_002878395.1 Capsicum annuum
GCTACTACTGATCTAGAACTCGTGTCTCTGAACCTATGGTGTAATATGAAAGAAAGCACCATAGCACAAATATGTCAGTACGACTGGGAGTACTGAGTATATGAGAGAGGTAGGCTAAAAGCAAAAAGGTTTACATGCATTAACAATGTAACCTGACTGACTGATATAAACGTAAGTGTACAAACATGCATAAATAGTAACTAAAATAGTGAATACATGATATCTAGATCTGTACGCTGATATATGGTTTACTGTTATCTAACATGACTGATACAGAAATTTTGATAGCATGGATGATTGTGTCTGGCAGTCCTAAATCTGATGGAACTACCTGAATTCTTTCACTGAGACTGGAACAGAAACAGTGGGAGGTAGTTTCTTAAACAACAAGCCCCAATAATGCATATAGCTGGGTTGGGGTCTAATCTCTGCCCCGACTAGAAGAGAGTTAATACCGCTCCACTGGTAAGGACAGCTATAAGTGACCTTTAGCTAGAAGGTACTTGAATGAGAATGGTGGCAACCCTAAACTGACAGGTTAAGCCACCACATCAACACTACTCTGGCAGGTTAAGATGTCTCAACCTACGCTAGCTACGTAGTTCTGGAACACAAGGATGACTACTATGAATCACACCCTAAACCGACAGGTGAGTTCCCATCCTTGGGTTCACTCGGTGCTAACTTCTACTCCCATCTGAAGAGACTGAACATGATTTAACTGGCTGTACATAGACTGAGCAACTGACTTCCGTTGACTGATGGAGTAGTACTACTATCTGAGAATTTATAGAGATCATGAGATTTCTGATATTTCCTGAGTCACATGACTGACTGAGTTCTATAGATCATAGCTTGACTGTGATTATCATGATAACGTGACATGGCTCTAAGAACACAACTATATTTTTCGGGTACTAGTATCCTCAGGACTCGATCGAAGGAAACTGACACATATAACTGACTTGATCTTAAAATGAAGTCCATAATTCACCATATCATAAGTAGGGGATTTCACACTAAGCATAGTTCTCAACATATTACATATGGAAGGGAAATTCATACAACATGTGTAAACTTCCATAGGTTTAATAACATGCTCAATCCATATCACAACAATGATGCATATCAATCACGTGGAATTTATGTGAAATCATAAAGCATAGAGCATGGACTTGTCATTTAAGCACTATTAAGTCATGGGATATGAATTCTATCATCCTAGGCCTTTTATCGAACACTGTGACTGCATTCTTTTACCTTAGGTGTTTTTTCATGATTTTCCCCATTTTAAACCACATAAAGTTCATGGATTACAACTAACGAACACATATACTTCATGAAAACACTATTAGATATCATCTTGAAACTTAAACAACAATTATCAACAGGGACATGGTCATATCACAACAAGGCAACCACAATATAATATTTATAACATGGTTCTGGAGCTCTATGAACCAAATGGATCAATAAATAAACACTACGCATACCTTAGATGGAAGATTCTTGATGATTGATGGAGAAATTTGCCTGAACTTGAATCCCCAATTGAAAACCCAAATGTATTCTCGAGAGAATTTTGAGGGAAAGAGTATATTTTGGTGAAATAAAGGCTTAATTCAGTGTTTATGGAAGATAGATAGGGGTGGAAAGATTACCCAAATACCCCTTTAGATGCGTCATTTAATTTCTATGAAAATTACCCGATTCGGGCCCCTGCCGCAATGCGGAGATATCACGTTGCCCCCTATTTATGACCTGGAAACTCAATGTGATGCGGTGTAATCACAGTGAGACACTGGAAATTGACAAACGTCATTTTGGCCTGAAATGACGCTGCTGAAACTTTAAATCGCCATAAGTTCTTCACCGGGTATCCGTTGTAGGCAAATTTGGTATCGATGGAAAGCTTATTCAATTTTCTACAATTTGGAGGGTATAACTCTGTAAAAATTCCACCTATAAACCAAGTTATGATCGTTAAAATATGATCCATATGAAATCACACACGAAAACATGGTGGATTCAAAAGTTCTTAGCTTGGCTTACTCTAAGTGACT
>NW_025841977.1:0-1650 GCF_002878395.1 Capsicum annuum
TCGATGCCTTAGTGAAAGTCCTGTTGATCAGAGAAAGAATCTGGGCTGCTCAGAGCCGACAGAAGTCTTATACAGATGTTCATAGAAAAGATCTCGAGTTTGAGATTGGTGATCATGTCTACCTCAAGATCTCTCCTATGAAGGGAGTGAAGAGATTCAACAAGAAGGGAAAACTCAATCCCCGATATATCGATCCCTTTAAGATTCTCAGTCATTTTGGAAAGGTAGTTTATGAGCTCGAATTTCCTTCAGATCTAGCCTCAGTTCATCCTGTCTTTCATGTCTCTTTGCTTAAGAATTGCATAGGTGACCCATCAGTCATAGTCCCTATTCAGAGCATCGATGTTCAGAACAACCTCTCTTATGAATAGATTCTAGTAGAAATCCTAGACTATCATACTCGTAGATTGAGGAACAAAAAAGCCCCTCTAGTTAAAATTCCTTAGCGACATCAGTCGTCAAGGGAGCTACTTGGGAAACAGAAGAAAATATGCGTACCAAGTATCCTCACCTCTTCTCCGCCAACTCAGATCAAGGTCAAGGTAATAGCTGTCCTTAAGCTTACTCAGTTTCATGATTAGTGTGCATTACTAATTTAGTATACCATGATAAGCTTGGTATCCAGTACCACCGCATCTTCAGTCATGCATTCATGTATCAGATCAGTTATATAGTTATGCATTAGACATGCATTCTCATTGTGAGAAAACTTAGTTCTTTAGAACTTTCAGTTATGCATTTATGAATCAGTTACGCATGCATCATATATGCATGTTCATTATGTTATGTTCAGCTTGTCAGTCACGTCCATCATGAGATCATGTTTTAGTTATTCATGTTAAGCTCATTATTTCCTCTCTTAGTCAGTCTCATTCCAGGACGAATGTTCTCAGGGGGAGATATTGTAATACTCGTGTTTTTTCTTAGCTCAAAAATCATCTCAAAGATGTTAGAACTTGCTCAAAAATCATCTCAAGGATATATAATTTGCCCAAATCCAACACCCGAGCAAAAAGTTAGAGCCTATTTAGTGAGACAGTGTTTGACCTTAGCCTTCAGCGCGTCGCAGAGATACCTTAAATGGAAATTGTCAATGACAAGTATTGCACCGCGATACAGGCATGTCACGCCAAACTTCCTGGTCATAGACAAGGTGGAAATGCGATAGCTCCATATCGCGCCACCGTGCAGTTTCTCAATTGTCAATTCCCAGTGAAATGGAGCAATAACACCGCATCACGCCAACGACCAAATTTAGGAAATTTTACTGAAAAATCTAATTACGTGTCCAGGGTTAAAAAGGTCAATTTCACCCCCCCTCTCCCCCCATATAAGCTTCTAACATGGGATTTAGCCCTTATTCATCCAAAACATTGATGTTTTTCTCAAATACTCTCAAGAACTCAAGCTAGGGTTTTCATAGAAGGTCTAATTTCAAGAATAATTCGCCATCAATCTTCACGAAATCATGAACTAAGGTATTCATAGTGTTCATTCATGGGCTCCTTTCATCCATGAAGTCCAAGAATCTCTTTTCAACTACAAGTTATGGATTTTCTTCATATGTTCATGCTTTGTATGTTCTCTTTCATGTTGATAAATTAGGAATTGATTTCTATTCCATGTGGGTTGATTAGTATAGATAAATAT
>NW_025841978.1:0-1539 GCF_002878395.1 Capsicum annuum
CCATGTACTTCAAAACTATGTAGCCAGCGTAGGATATGAGAAGTCACATGTCAGATTAGTCTTTACTACCTCTTTAATGCCCTGACTCTGCACCTCGGACATTACACGATGCTTACGACCCAAAAAGAGCATAAGCTAACCCATGACTGGTACCTACTGTAAGCACTAAATGATAATACTAAAATAAATGCAGAAACTAGGCAAAAATTCCATAAGGTTCATAATCTGAATACTGAACATTTAAAAACTAAATACTGTTTGAAACTAGTCTAGTCTGAAGAGCCTCTAGCTGAATTGTCTTAATGTGGAGTTGATGGCACAAGCCCCCAACTAACTCCGATTAATAAAATACTAAATCTACTAAATTACTAAAATGAATAATATCCTCAATGGATGGGGACTCACTACTTAATCTATTTCTGCTAACTGAATCAGGCTAAGCGCAGTCAGGAACCTAACCATTTAGAACCTATGATATGACATTTTATAGCACAGTAGAAAAAGTGTGCATCAGTACTTTGAATGTACTGGTATGCGAAATGAGGTAGGCTGATCTACATGGGTTTGTATGCATGAACAATTACTAACTGAATGATATAAATATAACTGAATGAGAATACATGAATAACTGAGAATGCAATAAATACTGAGTATGCAATACTGTGAATGAATTGCAATTCCATACGAAGGTTACATAAAATTGTTGTTGTTTTTCAAACCCCACATGTTCTAATATTGTTATTCACTGATTTAAATTATGATTAAGTGTTATTGATGTCGAAATAATGCTATTACTCCAAGTTTTATACTATTCCCATGATTAGCTTAAACTATGAATACCGAGTGTTTTGTGAAATTCCTACAAGAATGAATTTTGAATAAATCCTTTCATGTTATGTCACCAGAGTCTAGTACTATTTTTTATTACTATTATTGAGTCCTTGGGGTTATGAATACCCAAAAACTTAGTTTTTTACTTAGTCTTAGTATCTTCAGAATAGTTCAAAATATGTTATGAACATTACAATATGAATTAGTCATTATAATCAGTTAAACTCAGAACGGTTCAGTATTCTGAGTCAGTTCAGTTGGGAGTAGGATTTAGCACCGACCAAGTGCAGGGATGATGGCTTCCCCATCAGATAGGAAGAGTCATTAGTAGCAGCCCATGTACTTCAAAACTATGTATCCAACATAGGATATGAGAAGTCACCTGTCAGATTAGTCTTTACTACCTCTTTAATGCCCTGAGTCTGCACCTCGAACATTACACGATGCTTACGACCCCAAAAGAGCATAAGCTAACCTATGACTGGTACCTACTGTGAGCACTAAATGATAATACTGAAATAAATGCATAAGTTAGGCAAAAATTCCATAAGGTTCAAGATCTGAATACTGAACATCTAAAAACTGAATACTTTCTGAAACTAGTCTAGTCTGAAAAGCCTCTAGCTGAATTGTCTTAATGTGGAGTTGATGTGACAAGCCCCCAACTAACTCCGACTAATAAAATACTGAATCTACTAAATTACTAAA
>NW_025841979.1:0-3038 GCF_002878395.1 Capsicum annuum
AGAGATGAGGAAGAAGAAGAATTAGGAAGAGAGAGAATTTTAGGAAGGGAATAATACCAAGTCGTTAACTCCTCTTCTCTCTTTCAGTTGGGTAATTAATAACAACCCAACTTCATCTCCACCATTAATATCATAACCGCTTGAGCTTTAAATCTGAGCCGCTCATTTTATTCAAGTCACATGATTACTTCTACAGCTGCCACATGTACAACCTTTAATAATTCCCTTCATTTCTCTAATTCGCCCAGATATAACAATGTGGTAGTTCCAATTGCTTGTGGGTTGTGCTGGGACTAGAGTTAATGACTACAAGGCTATAATAATGATGTATCGCTCGTTTTTTGGTGTCTACTCTTTGAATAACAATTCTTGGACAGAGAAAAAAGTGTTCGCCTAGCAAAATCATTTTGTGCCTGTTCTCCGTTAATCAGCATCAAAGATCGCATATTTTGGTCTTTCCATGATAATAGTACATCTCCATATGTATCTACAATCATATATTTTGACATTAAATCAGTTGAATTGAAGTGAAAGAGCTTCCTATACCAGATTTCGTAGGTGAGGACCGAGATATTTAAGTTCTTTAACTTTGAGAAGCTGCCTTTGTTTATATGGTGGCAAAATTACCGATGAAGAATCGAACATATGAATCATGGAACAAGATGGGAGATGGAAATGGTTAATGAACGTATGCAACTTACCTACTATTTGTCGAGGATTTGTACAAGACATGAAGCTTTTTATGTTGCACCAAAGACGGTGAAGTTGTCTTTCAAGGAGTGTCATTGTCATCTGCTATTTTCATCTACAATTCTAAACACAACAATTTGTTGCTCTTATTAGCAAGCACGTGTCTCCTTCAAAGCTTAATATGTTTAGATAGCTTATATTTTTCGATATCGAGACTCCTCAATAAAAAAGTGTGGCCTTATTGATCATTCAACCTATCTACGCTATTAATTAGAAAAAATTGTATTGAGGTTTTTCTTATTTGAATAACTTGATGGACCAAAGTTTGGGTACGGTGGTTTATAACGTGTTGATGTGACGGTTAATACTTGGTAGAAATAGAATATGTTTTGTCCAATTTATGACTGTTTTACCCTCATTTTTTTTATGTCCGTTGGTGTTGACTGATACACAAAATTAAGAAATATTGTACGTTTCATAAAGTAGTCAAGTAGACAAGCTGATGGAGACATTTTTAGAAAAAAAATTTAATAACAATTATTCTCCCCAGAAAAAAAAACCATGGTACAGTGGTGGTTTTACTTTTTAGTGTGACGATTAGTGCGACATAAATTGAAATGAGGGGAGTAACCGAAAAACTGTCCACCAAGGCTTAAACAAATGAAAAGAACTCACCTTATCAACTAATGATTTTACCTCAGATAGAATTCGAACCTAAAACCTCATGGTTCTCAATCGATTTCATTGACCACGAGGCCACACACTTGGGTCATAAACAGGTAGTACATTCTAATTCCAATTGAAACCAGAACGACCTCTCTGGACAGGCAATAAAGCCAATTGCATTGTTGCTTTTAGTCATTATAACTAGTAATTCATATTCATCAGCAATAGATTGTAACAATATAGGAGCTTGGGTAGGGCAGCAAGTAGGCTTTAAGGGAAGGTTTCATTCTAAAAGATCAAAGCTTTTCCAGATCCTTGTCAGGAGGAAGCTGAAATGCTGAGATCCGGTGGTGGCGAGCATTTTGCCTGAACAGCCAAACTCTTGACAATGTGTCGACATGCATCTCCAACTACGGCATTGGAAATGCCAATGCTGCAACTATTTCTTCCCTTACAAGCCTGTAATAAAATGGAAGTTTGATTAAGACACTTGGTATTTGAGAGACGAACATGATCACCTTCTGCACTAAACTCACCCGAGTCTCCATCCCTTGACCGAACCTAACAACTCTTATTCAAACAGTATATTTGTGTTAAGAAATTCATTAAATGTGTTCACATATTAACGGACCTAGTTTTAGCACTTGAAATCGTTGCTCTAAAATCCAGAACCATAAAGTTGAAGTACTGACCCCCAATGCGGGCCCATCCCATTTGATATTATCTGGTCGGTAGCCTGACACCTTTGTATTTAAAACATACCAGTAGATACAAGAACTTGCAAATTTATTGGCAATGCAACCATCTGTACAAGTACATACACTAACAACAACCGAACAACATACCCAGTGAAATCCCACAAGTGGGGTCTGGGGAGGGTAGAGTGTACACAGACCTTATCACCACCTCGTGGAGGTAGAGGGGTTCCCAAAAGATCCTTGGCTACATACATAAGTAGCAAATACCCTGAGAGTAAGTACATAACCATGTGACAATTTACAAAGTGCGATCGCGAAAACCTACAGCTGCGTGTACATATATTCGTACTAGCATCGCACGCTAACACTAGCTTGACGTACAATTCCCAATGTTTTAGTTAATTTTTTCAAGTCAGATCATGACCTTGGAGTAGTTGGACACTAAACATTGCTATCTACTTATTGGAGTCATATTCTAACGAAGACAGGTGACCATGAAACTCAAAATCATAAAAGATCAAAAATAGAAACAAATGAACATACCTGAGACACAACAGACAAGGAATTTGCAGCATGACATTTGCCTTGAGAAAACGTTTGACAGCTGCCATTTGGATCTCCATAGCTTGCAAATTCGATAGAAGAGATTGTATGCCCTTCGTCACATTGCAAGTGCATTTCTGGTGCTTTATCCGTCAGAGAAATTTTCCCGTCGAACTCTGAGTGAGACCACGTATGAAGAGGTGGATAGTGCTTTTCTGATACTTGAGCACATATTGTTTCAGTAGAACGTGTAGAGATGGAAATCTCAAATGGAGTCCTATCTGTTTCTTCAAAGATCACTAGTACATTATTAGATGTATTTAGCCATGATCTAGGTATGTGGTACCTGGTCGGGATAAAAAAACTTTATAAGCAATAGAATGTGCCAACTCAGATCCATTTCACAGCGCCTACACATGACGTGGTGCCAGGTGTGGCCTC
>NW_025841980.1:0-3805 GCF_002878395.1 Capsicum annuum
TACTAAGGAGGCCAAACATTTTTTGGATAAATCAAAAATCTCCTCCTTGTGTTGTCTTAGCTTGTCTTTTCAATGTCACTATCATCATCTCCTCTTTCTCCTCAAAGCATTCACCATTATAAATTAATAAATTATTTCAACCATAAAATAATTCATCTTTTTTTCTCCTTTCTCTCCTTTTTAGGGTAATCCCAACTCCCTTATCTTTTTTCTCCCTTTTCTCTCCTTTTTCGTCTGAGGATCCTTTCGGATCTCAATCAATCTATATATTTTCTATACTAAAATTGGAGTTTTTATCCCTTTTATTTTGACATGGAAGGTATGGTTCTCTATTAGATCCGTGCTCTCTATTATTATTCTTTCCTTCTCATTTTCTTCTTTGCCCATTTCATCAATTTTTTTATGTTTTCTTTGATGAAAATTGAAATTGTATATATCATATTTTTGCATTGGTTATTTAAATTAGTTATTTACATCTATTATTTTCATTTATTTACCCATTATCCATATCTTATTTATTTAGAAAATTGAAGGAAAGGTGTCTTTTAAGTCTTGAATGAACGAACCATTATTTTTATTAAATAATTTAAAAAGTCATGAACGTTGAGTTATTCCAACAAATGGTTTATTTGTTGCAACAGACTGGTCATCTGTTTAAATAACTCAAAACCTGGATTGAGTTTTTCCAACAGATAGCTCATCTGTTGCAACATATTGGTTATCTGTTGGGAGAACGTACAAAGTTGTGTTGGCAGTATCGGTGTTGTTTGTTTATTTCTTTGTTGTTGATGTTGGTGTTGATGGTATTGATGTTGGTGTTGGTGGTATTGGTATTGGTGTTGGCGGTATTGGTGGTGTTGGTGTTGGCGGTATTGTTGGTGTTGTAACATGTGGAACATATGGTGGAAGATATTAAAATAGGTCTTTCAACAAATTCTCCATCTATTGTAATCAATGAATCAGTTATTGGAATAACTCAAAACAACTCTTCTAATAGATGGCCGATCTGTTGCAACATGTTGGTCATTTGTTGGAATTCTTATTGTAGTGTGTTGTATTTATTGAATTTTGTGTTACCTTTTTTTTTTTAATTATAAATAAATCAATTTTAATGTTTTTTTTCTCTTATTTGTAGATAAAAGATATCTTCCAAAAGAAAAGGAAGCGAAAGTAGATCAACTTTTTTCCGACCAACATAAAAGGCTAGAGTAAAGATGGGTTCAGAGGAATAAGCTGCTTGTAGATGGAACCACTGTATATATGGGAGGTATGTATTACTGATCATATTATCGTGAAAATACACATAGAGTACACTGATTTTGTGAATATTATTTTTTACTGATTAGGCAATGATCATTCAAACAAGATATTATATTTTACAGTTAAGTTTGATAGGTTCAAACTGATAAGGCTGAGAGACCAAGTAGGTGGTGTCGATACCCTATTACAGTTTAATAATAGTTTTCCTATTGTTTATGCGTCAAGTTTGGAGAAGGGATCAAGTTTTTGGTGGCAATGTAAAGATTCAATAATGATTGGACTGATTTATGGGTTCAATGGATTTTTGAAAGGCCTTCAAAGTCTCGCACTGCTATGGAAATCAATATAGTTATTGACTTGGTCCAAATTTATATGGTTCGATTACTCAGGGTGATGATTATACAACAAAAGATGTTGGGGAGAATATCTACGAGGGAAAGGGGAGGCGTTGAAGACTATACATTAACTCAGACCTTATTAAAGAAGAACAATAGTGTAGCAAGGAACGTGTAGCGAAATTGGCCGATGAAATTGACATAAAAAATGAAATAACTGAATGAGCTAAAAAAATGAAAGTGTATCCAAAAATGAAAATCCACCACTCACTGAAAAAAAGGTGAAGTAAGTGGAGCTGTGCACTTTGCTAGGTAACTAAAACGAGTTAGCATGGTTTGAATGATCACCTCTAAAGAAAGGAACAAAAATCAAAAGAAACAGCTTTGCGAGCACCGGGGGTTGAAAAGATGTACAGTCAAGAATAAAACTTAAACCAAAAACTCCTGAAGTAAAAATAAGGGATCAAGCCAAGGTGGCAATTTCT
The DNA here is from genome assembly GCF_002878395.1 of Capsicum annuum. Taxonomy (NCBI): domain Eukaryota; kingdom Viridiplantae; phylum Streptophyta; class Magnoliopsida; order Solanales; family Solanaceae; genus Capsicum; species Capsicum annuum. Next base: position 2,081 of record NW_025841980.1, read on the forward strand.
GAAGTTAAACTTACACCCTAGGACTTTTGGTTGTAGTTTTGGTTAGGTCAATTGCACTGGAAATAAAAAGGCATAGGATTTCTGCCAAACTTCAGACCTTTTTGTTTCCACTACCATTGACCTGATCAAAACCACAAACAAAAGACATGGGTAGCAAGTTAGACTTCAGAAATTGACGCCCTGGCTTACCTTATTTTTACTTCAGGAGTTCTTGGTTAAAATTTTATTCTTGACTGTACATCTTTCCAACCCTCGGTACTCACAGAGTTGTTTCCTTGGAGTTCTATTCCTTTCTTTAGAGGTGATCATTCAGGCCACGCTAACTAGTCGCAGTTACCTAGCAAAGTGTCAAGCTCCAGTCCACTTTACCATTTTTCTTTTCAATAATGATTTATGAATTTTCATTTTTGGATAAACTTTCATATTTGTAGCTCATTCAGATTTTTCATATTTTAAGTCAATTTCATTGGCTAGAAGATCCTTGATTGCCACCCTATGTTTCTTATTTAATAAGGTCTGATATGATATAGTCTTTAATAAATCCTCTTTCCTGCAGGTATTCTCCTACAGCATATTTTGCTGTATAATCATCTCCCCGAGCAACCCATCCATATAAAAATGAACTAGGGCAATTTCTATTGATTTTCCATTCTTGTTTGCTGCACGGAGAGGTTTCGAAGGCCTCCTCAAACTCCATTGCACTATTAACATCAATCCAATCACTATTGAATCTCTATGTTGCCATCAAATATTGATCCCTTCTCAAAACATGATGCATAAACATGATCAAAATTGTCATTAGTTGTAACAGGGTATCTACACCACCTTCTTGGACCCTTCAACCTTATCAGTTCCCACCCATCAAACTTAACTGTAAAATACAGGATCTTGTTTAAAGGATTAATGCCTAATTGGTAAAAACTGCATTCATAAAATTATTGTACTTTATGTGTCTTGTCACAATAACTTGATCAGTAATACAAAACTCATACGCATGAAAGTGGATCTATCCACTTGAACACGCCTTATTCTTCCTACCCAATCAATGTCAAATAGTGTTTAATCTTTAATTCCCATCATGAAGTAGAGTATAAAACTACGGAGGCTCAAAGAGTAACCATCTTCAAAACCTTTCTTCTTAATCTTCTGGGAAGGATAACAACAATCTCAAAAACTAAAAACCTGATGGAGAGAAACTTTTGTTGCTACAGGATTGAGTTCTTCCAAAAAATGACCCATATGTTGCACCAAATGGGAAATCTATTAGACTATATGCTCGTCAAGAAAAAATAAGTGTTCCGTATGTAATGCACCATGATCGTTGTAATAGTAAACTTATGTGGTTGTTTGTTATGGATTTTGATAATTTTAACTCATTATTAGTGATGTAAATGTTATTATTTATTATATAACATATGTTTTTATTAACTTGTGCATTAACAGAAAGACCTAAGGTAACGGGAATAAAATACAATAGGCTACAAAAATATTTTTAGTAGATTACTTATCTGTTGCAATAGATGGACATTTGTTGGAAGAACACAATACAGTTCATCAATCTGGATTGCTTTCAACCAACAGATGACCAATATGTTGTAACAGAATGGTAATCTATTGGAAAAACTCAAAACCCTTGCTACTGAAGTGTGTTCTTCCAACAGATGAGACATCCGTTGTAATAGATCTGCTGGAAGAACACAATATAATTGTTGCCATTGGTTTATA
>NW_025841981.1:0-1785 GCF_002878395.1 Capsicum annuum
TATCCGGTCAGTCCAGATTCCATGGAGGGAACCACCCTCAATTTATGCCTGCGCCTTCCTCAGTTAGTGCTCTTGCACCTAGAAGAAGGCAGGAGCAGAGGAACAGGCCTATCCTGTCTAGGTCTCAGGAAAGTGTAGGTAACCGGCCTCGTCTTCCTTCATGTGCCAAGTGTGGTAGAGATTATTTTGGCGAGTGTTTTGTTAATCAAAGTGGTTGCTTTGGTTGTGGAAAGTTGGGCCACCAACTTAGATATTATTTGTATGCTAGTCAGGGGAGTCGAGATGCTCATCCCCAGAGTTAGGCTACTAGTGCTCCCACTCCCGTAGTCTGCCCAGTTCTTCCTCAGGGCACCTCTTCTAGTACTACCGGCGGTTCATGCCAGAATCGCTTCTATGCTATACCACCTCACCAGGAGCAGTATGACTCTCCAGATGTTGTCACTGGTATGCTCCATGTCTTTCATTTTGATGTGTATGTATTGATGGACCCCGGTTCGAGTTTGTCTTATGTGACACCTCTGGTTGCTGTAAATTCTAAGATGGACCCTAAACGGATCCTGAGCCTATTCTGGTTTCTACCCTGGTAGGAGAATTTGTTATTGCTAAGCGAGTGTATAAGAAGTATCTTATCACTGTCCTTCATCGGATCATATGTGTTGATTTGATTGAGCTAGATATGGTTAATTTTAACGTTATTCTGGGTATGGATTGGTTCACTCATGCTATGCATCTATAGATTGTCATACCCGAGTGGTCAAGTTTCAATTTCCTAAAGAGCCCATTTTTGAGTTGTCCGGGAGTTCTGTAACTCCGAAGAGCCATTTCATATCGTACCTCAAATCTAGGGAGTTGATTTCCAAAGGTTGCATCTATCACCTAGTTCGAGTTAAAGACCTCAAGTTCGAGACTCCCACTATTAAGTTAGTTAGCATTGTTAATGAGTTTCTCGATATTTTCTTGGAAGATCTCCTAGGGGTCCCACCTGATAGAGAAATAGAATTTAGGATTGATCTCCTTCCCGGTACTCATCCTATTTCCATTCTTTTGTACCGTATGGCTCCCGCAGAACTTAAAGAGTTAAAGAAGCAACTTAAAAATCTCTTAGAAAAAGGCTTTATCAGACCCAGTGTTTCCCCGTGGGGTGCACCTATTTTATTCGTGCGTAAGAAAGATGGTACATTGTGTATGTGCATTGACTACCGTCAACTCAACAAGGTAACTATCAAGAACAAGTACCCTCTTCCTAGAATCAATGATTTATTTGATCAGCTAAAGGGTGTAAGTTATTTCTCAAAGATAGACCTTAGATCTGGTTATCATCAGCTTAAAGTGAAAGAGTGCGATATTCCAAAGATAGCCTTTTGAACCCGTTATGGTCACTTCGAGTTTCTTGTCATGTCCTTTAGGTTAAACAATGCTCCAGTAGCCTTCATGGACCTTATGAATCGAGTTTTCAAGCAATATCTTGATATGTTTGTCATTGTATTCATAGACGATATTCTTGTGTATTCCTAAAGAGAGGATGATCATGTCGACCATCTTAGCAAGGCAAACTCTTAGAGATCATCAATTATTCGATAAATTTAGCAAGTGTAAATTTTGGCTAAGGTCAATTGCTTTTCTAGGTCACATTGTTTCCGCCGAAGGCATTAGAGCCGATCCCCAAAAGACAGAAGTTGTAAAGAATTGGCCTAGACCTACCTCCCCATTTGACATTAGGAGTTTCTTAGGTCTAGCTGGTTACTACCGTTATTTTGTTGAGGACTTCTCTTCCATTGTGTCTCC
>NW_025841982.1:0-2030 GCF_002878395.1 Capsicum annuum
ACCTCCTTGAGTACCTTGGGAACTACCTCTTTATCCATAAGAACTATCTCACGCTGAGGGATGGACTACTCTAATAGGGGAAGCAGCTTGAGTTGAAATAACAATCACCCTATGACTGTGGCCCTCATGCAATAAATGATCAAAATACTCACAGCTAAAACACACTCCAAAAGCTAAACTAGAACCTGTAACAGCTTGTATTTTCCTAGCATAATCTAAGTCCCAGTGCATGAGTATTCGTATATAAAATTTTTGAAAGGCTCATTAATTTTCAATTTAGAGCCTTCCATTGTGTAGAAAATCAAATTGGGTTTCAAACGATATAAAATTTGCCCAAATACAATGACTAGGTAAGAAGTTATGGCGATTTTAAGTTTCAGTCATTAAACACCATAATTTTACCCATCAACATATCACGAAGAGATTTAATATAGAAATTGTCAATGTCCAATGAGGTATCATGATTTTGGCACATCACGCCATAGGCCAATTTAGCATTTGTCATTTTTCAGTATTGCAACGCAATGCCACTGTATTGCGGAGAACATCTAGGTCCCAATTAGTAAAGGACCATGATTTTCCTGCATCGCACCACAGACCATATTCCCAGTTGTCAGTTTCTAGATACACGACATGATAGTGCTGCATCGCACCAGGGGCCCAATCTAAAAATTTTCACAAAAGTCTAATATTTTGTCTAGGGTTAAAACAGTCTTATCCCATCATTTTAATCCACCCAGATGGAATACTTAAGCCCTAAAAACATTTTAAAAGTTCATTCTTTATTAATTTCCCCCAAAATTCAAAATCTTTCCCTCTAAATTATAAACCCTAGTTCTCTAGAAACCAAGAGCAATCTCAAGAATTCACCCAAGAACTTTAAGAAATTCATCCATTAAGGTCTGTTAGATGTTCATCCATAGATTCCTTTAATCCATGGAGCCCAAGTAACTTTTTTAATTATAAAGTTATGATCTTTTTAAGTTATTTGATTTTAAATCATGATTTCATCCATTAAGCTCCATGAACTTTGATTTAATACCATGTTTTAATGAAGTCACTATTGTTATTCGATTCCTCATGTTTTAGTGTTATCATTTGTCGAATTAAATCATGAATTAGCATTTTTCATGATAATTTCATGTCAATTATGCTGGTCCTTTAGTAATTCTATGATTATTTTAAACCATGAACTATAAGTGTTTGATAAAATAGCTATAGGAGCAATTGATTTAATAAGAGTCTTCATTCTATGTCCTTCAATGTCTTAGTATCATGCTACTACTATTGTTTTGAGTCATGGGGGTATTGAATACTCGAAACCATAATTGTTTACTTAATATTATCTCAGTATCTTTAGTATAGATTTAGATTATATCATGAGCATTATCAGAATAGTCAGTTAAACTCAGAATAGTCTAACATTTTAGTCTCATTCAGTTGGGAGTAGGATTTAGCACCGAGCGAGGGTAGGGATAGTGGCTTCCCCATCAGATAGGAAGAATTGTTAGTAGCAGTCCTTATACTCTAGAACTATGTAGTCGGCATAGGATATGAGTAGTCATCCATCAGTTTAGGCTTGACACCCTTAGTCCTTTGGACATGATATCAGTTTAGTGGATCCACACAGCCTGCGTTAGTACTCGTGGCACGGTATTAATACCTTTCTAATGGGGTTATAGGTTTGACCCCGATTAGCTCAAATTGGGGAATGTTGATTAAATGATACCTCCCACAATCTCAGATACAGTCTAAGTCACAGTTTTGGTTTAGTTCTTCAGTCTTAGTATTACTTGACCAAAGCATACAGATTTCAGTTATTTTCAGTATTTCAGTTTGCAGATTTCATCTAGTTCATGTCATATTCTTGGTCATGAATCCTCAGTGTCTACAAACTTTTATGTATTTTTAGTATTTTACAGACTTTTATGCATGTTCGGTATCTATAGATTTCATGTGCTCATTCAATATTCCATACCTTACATGTATATTGAGATAGATCATTACTCCTATTCATGAAACCTTACATG
>NW_025841983.1:0-3596 GCF_002878395.1 Capsicum annuum
AATTATCTTATTGCGACTTCTAGTATCTTGTACGTAGCTTTTAAATACGTGCATTTATTTTGAAAAGCTTAAAGCTTCCATATCCAAATTTATGATCAAAATATAAAAAATTACTCTCGAAATTCAAGCGATGTCTCAGAATAAAGCTAGGGAGTACCATATTAAATTTCGCGACCATATTTCACCTAAGTTTAAGATTTACTTGATCATTTTTTCAGTATTGTTTTACCGTAATATGACATAAAATCTTCCCTTATCCTGGGACAACATGATATAATAAGCTAATAATTGGCTCAGCATTAATCAGTCAAATCTCTCTTAATTAATGACGTCATTTTGCACCAATAGTTTTTGGCTGTTATTATTAAGAATATATAATATACATGACAAATAAAAATCGGTTTCAAGAAAAACTTGGATGTTATAATATTAATATTGTTATAGATGATGGTTATTATACAACGGTTCAACCGTATAATTTTGCCAAAAATACTGATTTATAGACTCTGATAAAACAGTAATGCAATAATAGAGTACCTGAAAGAAATGAACAAGCTAGGAATGGTTATATTTGAGATGTTGGCACATGGATTAGGCCTTGAAGATGAGCACTTCTTCAGTAAGAACTTCAAAGAAAAAGAGGCAACTTACTTTAGATGAGTAGATATCCTCTTTGTTGGAGAGAAGATTGTTGGGATAGGGATCCGTTCAGACTCACAAACTTTAACCATATTGCATCAAGACCAAGTTGGTGGCCTTCAAGTCCTCGAGGATGATAAATAATGGGTTGGAGTTCGACCTATTCCCAATTCATTTGTCATCAATATTGGTGACATGCTTGAGGTTACATTCTCTCTCTTACATTAAAAAAAAAAAAGAATAAGTGATAGATTCTATAGCTAAACAGTTTGTCACTAATCTTATTAATCAACAAATTAGCGACAAGTTATAATAAATAGTTTAAGATACGAGAAATTTGATGATGAATCAGTGAAACAATTGGTAACTAATTTTAATCTTTTGAAGTAATTTACTCTTTCTCCCACACACAATAGATCAAAAATTAAAAGAAGATATCATCCCTACATGATAAGGCTCTTCTCTTAATCTCAAAATGTTTAATATGATGGAAGTTATTTTTTTTAAAAAAATATTTTCCATACAAAATCTAATTTTTGGTTACCAGGATTATGGATAATAGTTTGTAAAGCATTAAAAGGGTAAAATGACTTTCCTCACTCGTGGACAAAAGTCATTTTTCTTACCACTACTTTTAACTGCACGCGTCAATCTCATTACTTCAATTGAACATCTAGACAATATTGTTAGTCTTTATTATCCAAAAAAGAAAATTTCAAAACACTATCTGATTTTCTAATACTATTTTATTCTTTAGTACTTTAAGTCACCAATCAAACATCAGAGAATACACATCTTTAAGGAAAGTAATTATTCATGAAAAATGGCTTTGATCATATCAAAGCTGACTTTCTTCACTTATGGATAGATGTCATTTTCCTTACAACTCTCTTAATTTTATTTCTTAAATGGTCCAACTAATTGTTTGACATTATAAATAATTTTAAGGACTCAAAATTATTTCAAACCATTTGATTTGATAAAATTATTGTTAATTTTAGTACATTAATTTTCTGACATTATCTTAATTCACCAATCAAACATGAAAGAATACACATATCTTTGAGAAAAATGTTTTAAAATATTTTTCATGAAAAATGATTTTCGTTGTGCCAAATACCAAGTGATTATATTATGATCAAACCTATGTATTTTTATTTTACAGGTTTAGACAAATGAAAGGTTAAAGAGTGTTATACACAGGACAGTGGTGAATAAGGAGAAGCAAAGGCTATCAATAGCCTATTTCATGAGTCCAACAAGTAGTGCAACTATTGAATGCCCTCTTCAACTAATTCATCCAATTTCTAATCCAAGAAAATATGTACCTTTTACATGGGCTGAATTGAGGCACCTTTTTTTGACTACAAGGAGGGTTAGGGGTAAAGCTATTGCCCTAAGTAAATTTCGTATCTCTAATTGAAACTCTATAATCTTCTATTATTGAAATGCATAGAACAATATTTTTGTGGGTAGTGAATTTATTCACTCTTTACATGATTATGAAAAATGAACAAAGTGTGACTAAATAGTCCATACATACTTGCAAGTAGCAAGGCAAATATATTACCACTTGTATATGCTCTTTCATTGTCATAGAACTTGATCTTTCTTGATTATCATATCATTTTGTTAACGAATCATTTTGCCATCGTGGATACATAATTCTAATAAAAGCATACTCAGATCAGAAGTGAGTTTGCTTTAAATACTTCACAAACATATTTTCATATACTTTACAAACATATTGTCATATATTTGGGGATCAGTGTTCGAAATTTGAAAGTGGAAGGGGGTCATATGTCAAGTCAATAAGCACTCTTTTTACACGTGCATGCCATTTTATTATAAATGGATGCATGAGATTTATTCGGAGCTTTCTTATGCGATGTGTCAGAATTATTCAGTTAGGGCTGAGCCAGTTTGTTTCCTTGTTATTAGTTGGGCTGTTGATAAATATACCAACAAAAAGGGAGCTGAGATAGTTATGAATCTGGTGAACTGTTGTTTCCTCTCTTAATCTATCTCATCCGCCACTATCCTAAATCCATAAGACATGAGGGCACCTACACTCAGGGCGGGTAGGTGAATCACATTCATTTTATTTCTAGTTTTAAAAATTAATGTGAAATTAAAAACAGAAAGAGATATAGATTTCATAACTGCCAACTAGTAATAAAAATATGAAAATACAACCAAAATTTTCCAAAACCTAGATGTCACAGTACAAGAGCCAACTAATTTTTATACAAGTCAAAAATTACAAACATACTGTCTCAAGGAAAAAGACAAAAAATAACATAAGGAAAAGAAACAGGTATTGCGGATCAACAAGGCAGCTTATTACAATCTTTCCTCAAAGCTAACAACAGACTTAAATTTAACTTCTTGGGCTCTGCTCATACTCAGACTATGAATCTACACCCAAAAAGAAAGCAAGAAATGTAGCGTGAGTACATAAACAACATGTTACATGTACCCAGTAGGTGTCATATAACGACTCTCCTCAGAGTAGTGACGAGGTTTATTCACTAAAACCGTCACATTAGTGTAAGACAAAATATGCAAATCTCAATAGTATCAATAACATAATAATATCAAGTGCCGCAAATAAACATCCAAAATTATCAAGTGCCGCAGATAAACATCCAAAATTATGGAACAAAGGTTGATAATGAAAGCAAAATCAATTTAGAATGAGCATGATGTAATGCAATGTAATAATCATGTAATGCTACTGGGTACAAACAAAGGCGAAGCCAGAATTAAAGCTTGGGATTTCTAAAATTTAAGACAGGACAATAATTTAAATCTAATATATAATAATCGCAAACAAAGAATGAGTATTGATATTTCAATTTATTTAAAAATTGATTAATCATATAAATACTACAAAAAAAAAGTTAATATTATTGTTATAATTGGAGTTGATGACTTGTCATGTTTTGAAATCAACC
>NW_025841984.1:0-5909 GCF_002878395.1 Capsicum annuum
GACTGAAGAGCAGTGGACAATTTTGCATACCATTGACGAGAGGCCTGACGAAGCCCATAAAGTGACTTATTAAGCTTGCAGACCATAGGGACAGAAGAAGAAGCTGAAACAGTAAGACCAGGGGGCAACTTCATATAGACCTCTTCATCTAAATCCCCATTTAGAAAAGCATTGTTAACATCAAGTTGGAAAAGAGACCAATGACGTTTAACAGCAACAGCCACAAGAGTCTTAATGGTGGTCATTTTGACCACAGGGGAAAATGTTTCATGAAAATCAAGACCTTCAACTTGAGTGTCACCCCAAACCACCAAGCGAGCCTTATATCTTTCCAAAGAGCCATCAACCCTATATTTGATTTTGTAGACCCATTTGCACCCAATGGGATTTTTACCAAAAGGGAGAGGAACAATGGACCATGTATTATTAGCCTCCAAAGCATCAAATTCTTGTCTCATGGAAGATTGCCATTGAGGAAATAGAGCAGCTTGAGAATAACTACGAGGCTTAGAGACAGGATCCTGACCAAGAATAGAAGCACAAAAAGAGGAGCATGGAATAAAGGAAGTATGACAGATACAGTCTTAAAGGTAACCAGTAGGGTGTGAAATCCTGGAAGATTTCCTGGGAGGAGGTACATGTGCAGCAGCAGGAGGAAAAGTAGAAGCAACCGGGGAAGGTGCAGCAGGGGAAGAATTAGGCAAAACAGGATCTTCAAAGTAAGAAAAATAAAAAGTACACATAGGAGGGGATGATGAAGAGGTAGAGAGAAAAGGAAAAATAGACTCGTGAAAAACTATATCCCTAGAGAAAAAAAAAGACTTAGAAAGGAGGTTATAAAGTTTGTAACCTTTTTTAGCAAATTGATACCCTACCAATACACACGGAATGGCACGCGGAGAAAGTTTATCCCTATAAGGGATGAGAACTGTAGAGTAACATAGGCAGCCAAAGGCTTTAAGATGAGAGTAAGAAGGAATTTTCTTGTGAAGAATCTCGAAAGGGCTCTTATGGTGCATTCTAGAAGAGGGGAACCTATTAACAAGATAGGTTGATGTCAATAGGAAATCCCCCTAGAATCTGATGGGAAGGTGAGATTGGAAAAGAAGAGCTCTAGCAGTTTCTAAAAGAAATTTATGCTTCCTTTCAACAACCCCATTTTGTTGAGGAGTATGAGGACAGGAAGTTTGGTGAATAATGCCTTTGGAAACAAAGAACTGAGACCCAGATAAGGAAGAACCAAGCTCCAAAGCATTATCACTTCGAACAGTTTTAACTTGAGAATGAAACTGAGTTTCTACTAAGGTAATAAAATCTTTGAGGCGATCAAAAACATTGCTTTTAGCACCCATAAGATGTGTCCAGGTGGCTCTAGAGTAATCATCAACAATGGTAATAAAATACCTAAAACCATCATAGGTGGGGGAATTATAAGGGCCCCAAGTATCAATGTGGATAAGTTAAAAGGAGATGAGGAAGTAGAAGAACTATCACTAAAAGGTAATCGAGGTTGCCTAGCTAAGGGACAGATGGGACAAGTGAAAGATTGTTTTGAAGACAAACCACTTGCAATACCAGGAATACATTTCATTTTAGAGAAAGGGGCATGACCAAGTCTATAGTGCCACAAAACATCAGTTTTATTGATAGAACCATCAGTAGTTACAGAAGGACAAGGTACAAACGAACTAGGAGCAAAAAGAGAAGTGGGAATAACAGGGGATACATGAGAATTAGAAGCAGAAGTAAAGGAAAAAACAGGACCAGCTGAGGAATCTGATGACTGGAGAAATTTGTAGAGACCACAATCAAACTTACCAAGCACCACTAGCTTCTTCAGAGAAGAGGCCTATAAAGTGCAAGTAGGCTTGGTGAAATGTAAGGTAAAACCAGGTTGGTAAAGCAATTTGGATACAGATATCAGATTATACTGGAAACTAGGAATGTATAAGACATTGTGCAGAACAAGGTCAGGAAATAAAGCCAAAGAACAAGTATTAGTGACTTTGACTTTATATCCATTGGGGAGGGAAACCAGAAAAGGAATTGGGAGGGATTGAACATTAAACAAAAGAGAAAGGTCAGAAGTCATATGATCAGATGCTCCAGAGTCTATAATCCATAAGTGCTATCTATCCTGGTCAGCAAACATGTATGAGGCAGCTTACCAGCAAAATTAGCAGAAGCTAACGATGGGCAGGCTGTAGACATGAAGCTGAGCTCTTTGCAATAAAATAAGCAACTTAGAAAATTCCCCTTTGTTGAGACCAGGAATGTCAGAAGGTTGAAGAAGTGTTGGGTCAGAAACAATATCATCATTCCCAAGAGTGTTAGCCTTTTGGCCAGAATTAGCAAGCTCAACATGAGCAACTGTTCTTTTAGATGGTGGCTTAGAGAACTTAAAATTTGGAGGAAAGCCATGAAGTTTATAACATTTGTCAATAGTATGACATGGTTTCTTACAATACTTGCAAACCAGAGAGAAAGGCTTTGCAGCTTCAAAATGTGTTTTTGGAGTTGCAGATGATCTAGAAACTCCAGCATGGAAAGAGGCAGATTGCTGAGAGAAGAAAGAAGCAGAGGATACACTCCTCTGTTTCTCATTAGCTAAGAGGATACGATAAGCAGTACCAATAAAGGGAAGTGGCTTCATCATAAGAATGTTGCTGCGCACTTGTATGTAAGTATCATTGAGACCTATCGAAAACTACAAGATCATTACAGCGCTGCCACTGCCGGGATAAAGGGGAGGAGTCAGGGGGTTTAGACGACGAGCCATTTATGAAATCAATCTTATTTCTGACAGACAGTGCTACCAAAATGGTCCTACGCCAACTACCAAATCCAGTCCCGTCAAAAGGACATAAGGCAAGAGAAGAACCCAACACATTAGAAGGATGAACATATAAAGAGTGACAGGGGTGAGTATAGTCCTCACTGTGAAAAATAGTGCGACTACTAGCCGTGGAACCCGATGGATCCACTGTTGTTGACATATTCACCACGCAAAACCACATATACGATATGTAATATGAAGAAGAACAAGATACAATTACCAACACCGTCGCAACCGAAAGGAGACGACCTTGAATAGTTACCAATCGTCGCCGGACTTCGACTAGGACTAGAAATACTCTACCGAAACACTTCAAGTATAGTATCAGAAGAGAACCACGAAGCAGATGCTCCAAAAATCAGCAAAAAAAAACCAACAAACTCCAACTGTCGCCGGTCGTCGAAAAAAAATGTCACCGAAACACCTCAAGGGTAGTACCGAAAGAAATCTAGGGAGCAGATCTACAAGGATCGACGCTCTGATACCATGTTAGAAGCTGGAATCTACCAGTTCAAAGGGAAAATGTTCGAAGAGAGACAAAAATTCTCGAAGGAGCTGGAGAGCAAAATATCTCATTATGAATCTGTGTGCATACAGAAAAATGTTTTTCCCATTACCCTACAAACATTGGTTTTTAGTATATATATACAAGATCCGAAAATAAGAGACTCGGATAAATAAAATGGGCCTATGTACTAGTTGGGCCAATGTAAAATATGTACAGATGAATGAATAAAATAATTAGCCCACTCCACCATGATCTATAGAGTCGACAGATATAGTAATTTCTGTGATTTCATTCTTTGTCCTGAGAAAATTTGGGGACTAACGCAGTTAAGGCTTCGATCTCAAACTGAACAAATTTGATTTGCCAAATCGCCCAAGCATGTCTGTTGACAAAGGGAGACACGTGGGTTTTTCAAATGTACAAACTGTTTTCTTACTTGTCTACACATTGTTGCACAAAAGAGGTTATTTCTGGGATTCAGAATGTTAACAAAATACGAATAGGTGGAAATAACAATGACTATGAAAGTTTTCGGGAATCTGCATCAACCTGAAACATTGAATGTCATAATATTATTTTTTTCTATTTTGAGTTCATTCAGTTACTCGGTGACCATTCCAAGTGCAAATCCTTTTTCTTTGTACTAAGATGTGTATAGCATTATGTTCCAGAATAAACATCCCACGATTGTTTATAACATTTGGATGACTCATTGCTTTGGCTTGATTGTGTAATTGAAGGGATAACACATAAATGTGCTCCTTTACTTGGCCTCAACTGACATCTATGTCGTCCAACTTTGGGTGTGCATAAGTAAGTAGATGCTTTTGCATTCATTTCCAATGTTTCTTCTTAATGCCTTCAAATACTTGCTTCACATTTACTTGCTGCAGCTTGATTCCAAGCCAATCCAACAACGCATGCATAATAGTTTATAACCAGCTACACTCAACAAACAAGTGCTTGGCAGTTTCCATCACTGATGAGGTACATATACAACATGTCGTCACATCATCTACTTGAATGTTTGAGTTTGATTAGTCTACTTTTAGTTTGAGTAATCTCTCTTTAGCTGCTAACCATGCAATAAACCTATGCTTTGGTTGCGATACTGAGTTCCATATCAAGTTAGCAGCCCAATGGATCTCCTTTAGCAGTTCCCAGAGGAGCCATGTAGCTACTCGTCATAGAATATCTTCCCCCCACTAGTAAGATTGTACTGTCCTTGTGTATACAAAGATGACATTTCACCCTTCAACGAATTCAGTTTCTTCCAGTACCAAATGCAGTCTTGAGGTCGTTTATGTTCCCAGAAAGTTGGGTCATTTTTTATAGGCATAATACATAAACATGCCCTTTAACTTGGCCTCAAATCACAACTATGACCTCCAACTTTGGTGTGAATAAGTTGACACTTAAAACTTCTATAAAATTGAACATGTAGACACACACGTCCTATGTGACATAATGCACGTAGAACGCCATGTAGGACAAGAATTGGCCACGTAGGATGCCACGTAGGACGTATGTGTCTATTTGTTTAACTTTATACAGGTTTAAGTGCCTATTAGTGCACACCCAAAGTTGGAGGTCATAGACGTGAGTTGAAGCTAAGTTAAAGGACATGTTTATGTACTGTGTGTTTTGTATATAAATGCCACACCCATTTCACCCTCAAAGAAGTTTTATCCGCTTCTTACATGACAAATCATGTGAGGTGCATGCATTCTACATGGCAAATCACGTGAGATTTTTCATGTAGGACACGTTTATCTACTTGCACATGCCCAAAGTTGGAGGCTGTAGATGCCAGTTGGGGCTAAGTTAAATGGCTTGTTTATGCATAATTCATTAGTTTTGTTTTTGATGCTCCCACTTGAGTTTTAAAAACTTAAGCCGTTTATGAAAAAGAATTATTAAGTGAACATTTATTATCAAGATTCAGTGTTAGAAAACTTTTATAAGCATAGGGCAGTTCTGTGCACTAAAACTATTGGTATGTGGGGGGTTTCGAAAAGGGTTGAACCACAACGGACTATTGTACATACAGTCTTACCCTACATTTTCTTCTAGAGTTATTTTCACCTGTAACCTCCTATTTTTTAAAATACAATAAAGGTATGTATCTGCATAATCATTCTTTAATAACTTTTTATCTTAAAACTACAATTGATGTGTTGTTCCATTTAAATAGATAAAAGCACTTTCCCCACATGCAACAACAATAATTGAAGTTCTCATCCCAATTTATCACAAGGCAAACACTTTGTTAGACACTCAGAGAGGTATGCCATTTTTTTCATGATATTAATCTTGATTACTTGCTACAAAATCTTTTTGTTGTTATATACTCATATTTGTGTTTTTTTATAGTATTTTGTTAAAGTGATCAGTTGCTTCTTCCCAACTTTCTTCCTGTATTCATAAACTACAATTGAAAGGTTAGTTTTCCTTAAATACTCATCGTTCTGAGTTAATAACTGTTCGTTGAGTGACCATTTGAATATCAACCTCAATGACTTAGCATACATACTGCCACCCTGTAATTTTTTTAAGGATGTTACC
>NW_025841985.1:0-4631 GCF_002878395.1 Capsicum annuum
TTACTTTATGCTATTGTGTGTTGGGGGTACGTATGCCCTAAATAGTCAGCTGGTTTAGAGCCGAGTCAGTTGCACAGTAATCTCAACCGAGCGATTAACAATGAACTCCCGGTTAGTTTCAAAACTTGGGGAAAACTCAGTAATCTCACAAATCATTCTTTATCGAATAATCGGTCCATGAAGCTCTGAAATCTTACATATCAATTCACTCTGTTACAGACCTCTGTATATTTTGTGAGATGGTAAGCTTATCTTAAAAGTAAGTGGAAATTAGAAATACTCCGTCAGAGATTCCTGTCATATTGATAAAGTCTCATAATGTGAGAATAGATTTAGTTCAGTTGAGTACAGTTAAGAACCGGTTAAATGTCTTTCAGTTGGGAATAGGACTTAGCACCGAGCGAGCTAAGGATGGGAACATTGCTACAAGTAGAGGGTTTAATTCCTGGTAGCAATCCTTATCCTTCAAAACTACATCTCCAGCGTAGGTTGAGATATCTATCCTGCGAGTAGAGGGTTAGATGAGGTGGTTGTCCTGCGAATAGAGGTCCCACCATTCTCGTTTGAGGTCCTGATAGTAGAGAATCCTATGTAGTTGTCTTTACTAGTGGCGCGATATTGACACCCTTCCAGCTGGGGTACAGGTTAGATCCCACTTGTGGTAAGTGGGGCATGTCAGTTAGATGATCACTCCCACAGTTTCAGTAACAATCTCGAAAAAGAACTCAGTTAATGTGCAGAAGTTGAGGCTGTCAGATACAGGCCTCCCAGTATTGCTATCATTATCATTGAGTAGAGAGACTTCCTGCGAGATGAGGGTTGCTCTTGAACTTATTTACCCATTATCATTATCGTTGAGTATAGAGACTTCCTGCTAGATGAGGGTGGATCTCAAATTCAGTTGTTCAGTGTTCTAGAGACTTCCTGCTAGATGAGGGTTGATCTCAGATTCAGTTGTTCAGTATTCCAGAGTTGGTGAATTTGAATATCAAATATCAGTAATATCAGTTATTCGATTTCTCAGTATGGATAAGTACAGATGTCAGCTCTAGTTGCTTCAGATACTCAGTATCTTATTGTCAGTATTATTATTTTCGGGTGTCAGCGTTCAAAATGTAACATTCGGTGTCATGATGATTTCAGTTGTACTTTATGCATCCATGTGTGTATTGTTGATCAGACATCTTTCAAAATTGGTAACTGCAGAGTTTCTATATATGTTTATTCCAGCGAATACATATTATTCAGATTGTTATGTTTATGCATAAGCCTTATATTTTACCTTACCCTATCCTTGCATACTTGGTACATTCTTTGTACTGGCTCATTCGTACTATGGTGCTTTCCCCACCATAGGTTAAGAAAAGCGATTTTCAGAGTATATTTAGCTGTCAGATCTTGTAGCAGTGGGTGCAGCAGTGAGTCCTCATCATCCGAGGATATTCTATTTCAGTGTTTTGGTGATTTTAGTAGACGAGTTAGTTGGGGAATTGTCCCTTCAACTCCACAGTTCAGACAGTGTAGAGGCTTTTCAGACAGATGTATTGATATTTAGTTTTCAGTACTGTATATTTAGATATTTGAACCTTATGGCCAGATTTAGCTAGTTTCTGCATTTATCATATTATTTTATGCAGTGAACAGATACGGATATCAGTGAAGGGTTAGCCTGTGGTCCCTCAGGGTCACGAGCACTGTGTGGAATTTCGGTTCATGGGAATCGGGGCGTTCCACTAAAGTGCATATAATTTGTTTTGGTGTTCACCACTGGTGGCATTGGAAGCGGCGCCCTGCTGAGTTTTGTAACTCTCACCCCTTTTGAGCAACTAATCGACATTCTCTGAACATGTGGCCTATCTTGCCATATCCAAAGCATACATCACTGCTAGGTCTGCACACACCCTGATGATTTTTTCGATATTTCTGGCAAAAAGGGTTGGTATGGCCACTATCATACTACCCTTAAGCTTAGAGCCTCGCACCCTATCCTAATTGTCATTCCTGAACTTTGGTACTGGCGCACTAGCTGAGGATGGAACTCGGTCTGAAAATTTCTATCAAAATTAAAAGTGGTTACCACCTTCTGACTTTGGCTGAGCAAAACTAAAGCTACCCGTTCTAGCTCTCTTACTCTGTCTCTCTCTCTCCCTCTCCTTAAGCTTTTTCTCCTTAATCTGTTAAACATGGACCATAAGTCTAGATATGTCCATCTCTTTTAATCAACATAGCAGTCCTACACTTATTTACCACGCCATAAGATATGTCTGACACAAACTTACTCATTCTAGACTGGTTATCAGACACCACATGGGGAGCATACCTCATGAACTGGGTAAACTTAAGCAAATACTCCTTCACGCTCATACTACCCTGCTTCATATTTATAAACTCTAGCACCTTATTTTCCCTTAACTCCAAAGGAAAGAATCTATTTTAAAATGTTGTAGAAAACTCTTCCCACTCTATAGGCCCTATATCTGTGCCCCTATCCTCCTTTCACTGCTAAAAATAGGTATGAGCCATATCCTGTAACTTGTAAGCAGCCAACTCTGAACTCTTACTAGAAGTCTCACCCATAATATTTTTTACTTTTAGAACCATGTCAAGGAACTCTTGCGGATCTTCATCAAACTTGGATCCCAAAAACTAAGGGGAATTCATTCGGATGAAGTCTCGAATCCTAGATGTGGTAATATTAGCCACTGGGTTGGATGGGATAGCAGCTGGCTAATTGTTCTAGGTTGATAAAGAGTGGGATAGAGTATTGAATGCTTCTCTGAACTCGACATGAGAAACATGCTTATTCAGGGATCTTCTTGAATGGGTAGAGGTGCGGGTTGGTTCCCATTTCTTCTTCCGTTGTTCTTTCTGGGAGGCATGTTCTATAAATGGAAGGAAGATTGAATTAGAATGATATTTTAAGTTTAGCTCATTCTCACTCGCATGATATGAATACTAAAAGAAGGGAAACTTTTTGTAAAACATTTTGTAGCCTCTTGTCCATAAGTGTGGCGCGCTTCACACCCATGCTCAAGACACTACTCAATGCGGCTTTCAGACACCCTAGGACACTTTAATACCTTAGGCTTTGATACCAAGTTTGTAATGACCCAAAATACACCCTGATGGCTACACAGTGCTTACGGGATCGAAAGACCACAAGCTAACCCATAAGTTGGTACCTATTATGAGCAGTGAACAATATACTGAAAATAAAAGACATATGCAGAAATAATCTAAAGATGCCATAAGGTTTTAGAAAACTAAATATTGATAACTATATTGAATCATAGTTCTGAACGTCTAAAATGTACTAAAATACTAGTAAAAACAATTGAACAACTGTCTATTTGTTTGAATGTTCGAAAGCCTCTAAAACTGACTAATTGTGGAGTTGATGGGATAAGCCCTCAACTTACTCCGACTGACTAAATAACTAAACTGCTGACATACTAAATATAAGATAAATTTGTCCTCGAAGTATGAGGACCCATCACTGCTGCTAATGCTAGCTAATTGATCCTGTCTAAGTTCGGTCAGGAATCTGAGCGTCCGAACTTATTATATGAGACATCATAGTGCAAGAAATGAGTATGCAATTAGTACTTTGAATGTACTGGTATATGAGATAAGGTTAGGTTGAAATGCATGGGTTAAATGAACAAAAAGTAATAAATGGTTGAATAACATAAGATAACTGAGTAAACATGCATGAAAGCTGAACTACTAAAAGTGCGAAACCAAGCATGTAATCTTTCTAAAATAATCTGTGAAACTGAAATATTGAAATTTGGTAACTAAGTAACTGATAATTTGTATGCCATTGTAAAGCAACATGAGCAGAATTCTGTACTGATTACTGGACTGAGACTGTGGGAGGTATCATCTAACCGACAAGCCCCACTCTGAACTGATTGGGGGTCCAACCTCTAACCCAAGTTAGAAAGGGTGTCACTACCATGCCACGGATACTAACAATAGTTGTGTGGATCCACTAAACTGCTGAAGAACCAGAATGTCAATCTTAAATTGACGGGTGATACCTAGGCGGAGTCAAGCCTAATCTGACGGGTGACCTCTAGGAGGTAATCAAGCCTAAATCGATGGGTGGCTCTTCATAGCCCAAATTGGCTACGTAGTTCTGGAATACATCCCTGATACTAACGACTTCACCTAACTGACGGGTAAGCCACCTTCGTGCACTCCCTCGATGTTAAATCCTACTCCCAACCGAAAGACACTGATTTTTGGACTGATCTTAGCTTAACTGGTTATGATAATTGACTGAACTGTTATTGTTTATGGTTTATCTACAAACTATTCTGAAAATATTGTAACTGACTATATAAATAGCTAAGTTCTTGGGTATTCATAACCCCCAAGGCTCTATAGCAATATCAATAAGAATACATGAGATCATTTAAAACCACAATAGGTAAGCATTACCCAAAAATCATTACTTAGGTATTTCATCAAACACTTGAGGGTTATGATTTAAAGCATGAGGATAGTTTAAAACATATAATCATCCGCATGGCTATAATACTAAACTATAAACTAGGGATTTAACAAGAAAACATCATCAATCTAAAGTGCAAAGTTTAATTCCAACAACAACTCCTTGTAAACAT
>NW_025841986.1:0-1292 GCF_002878395.1 Capsicum annuum
AATCTTCAGGTTATTTATCTCTCTGCTTTTCTTTTACTTTTTTTTTTTCTAAAATATTCTTCTATTTTTTGTCCTTCGTTTGGTGTGTACGTTTCTGTACAACAAAGTGAAGATGTTTTGGCCTCACTTCTATCATGTATGTTTCTTATAATTTTCAGAAATTTTTAGTTTTGTTTTGCAGTAAAAAAACAATTTTGATATATCGTAATTTTTAATGATGACTCCTTCAATATGGATAATTTTAAAATATTATATTTTTACAGGAGGTACATGCACTCCTAATCTCAGAATTTTTTATTTTTGTTTTGCAGTAAAAAAATATTTTTGATATATCATGATTCTTAATGCCGGCTCCTTCAACATGAGTAATTTAAAAATATTATAGTTTTGCAGAAAGTATATGCACTCCTAATCTCAACATTTTATTATTTCTGAACTTCTAACTCTAAATATATTTGCTTAGGACAAGGTTAATAATATTGTAATAAAACTTTTTAAATTAAAAGATAGAATATGTTTAACTTTAAAAATATTAGTCTTTTTGAAGAAAAAAGATTCTCAATAACTTTAAACTAGGAATGTATAAGTAAGAGTTCAAAATAAACTCTAACAATTTCATCATCATCATCATCATCATCATCATCATCATCATCATCATAATAATAATAATATTTATAATGTATTAATAAATAGTAATAGTAATAGTAGTACATGCCAGTCTGACAGATGTTAGTAGTAATAATAAAAAATAATAAAAATAATATTGTAGTAATACATTTCATTGTATTAGTAGTAGATTATGTAACCATACTTCCTACAGCTAACATGTGTCCAGTCCAACGAAAACGCACAGCGCAAACGAATCTTCTTCATTGGGAAAAACAACCAACTCCCCAACTCCCCAACTCCAGAGCTGCCGCGAAAGAACACGCAGCGGGAACAAAGGGAGACAGACTCGGAGAATTTCTCATCTTAGTAGGAGCTTTCCAAAGAAATAGCTTAGTAGCCACATTAGCAGCGCTCGGGATGATTTTAGCCATCAAGTTGGGTCACTCGATCCTTGAGTGTTTCCTTAACAACTGCCGCCGCTTGTTTTTGACAAAAAAGAAAAATTATATTTGAATCCATAGTATAATAATAATAATAATGTTAACAATATTAATAATAATTAATAATAACAACAATAATAATAATATTGGGTAATATATTATATTTTAGTACATTCGATTAAATGTTAAATGAAAGATAATAATAATAATAATAATAATAATAATAATAATAATAATAATAAT
>NW_025841987.1:0-1562 GCF_002878395.1 Capsicum annuum
ACTACTTAACACATTTTTAGAATAAAAAATTAAATAATAAACTGCTATTTTTGTTGTAGATATACTTTGGGTCTGATTCGGTGGATCACTTTACAATTTGAAAGAATTTTGTTAGAAGAGCAAGACTTAGAATATAAGGTCTATTTGATTATGCAAGAAAAAATAGGAGAAGACCAAGTTATATAGTTGAGGAAATGTGGGAAGATTTCCTTCACTATTGGAATAGCGAAGAATATTAAGTGTTGAGTGAAAAAGGAAAGAAAGGTAGAGCTTCTACCAACGATGGCTCTCTACATACTGCGGGAGCTTTTAGTCGGATTATTGTGGAGGAAAAAATTGTATGTAAATTTTATAGATTTAATCGTTTATTTCAATTTTAACTATTTTTTATTTTAAAGATAAATAATTTTATCATATGCAGCAAAAAAAATTGGGTAGGAAGGTAGGTTTATATGAGATATTTGAGCAGACCTATGTAAGAAAGAAAAAGAACCCAACAGATGAAGATATCTAGGCTAAGCCATGTGAAAAAGCTACCTATGTTAGAATCACATTTCTGTTTATGAATTTTTTTTCTCATAGTTGATATTATTTAAGTATGAATAGTTTGATATCTTTTTATTATTAATTTTTTACTTTACTTTGAATATAGGACAAATATATGCAGTTGATTAATGAGTTTTATAGTACTTAAGATCCTGTAAGTCAGAGAGATTCAATACCTAAAGATGTAAAGAAGGAGTATTGGAAACAATCTGTGGGTTCTCCAATTAGAGGAACACCCTACGGCTACCATAGAAAATGTTTTATAGAGATTATTACTCCTTCGTCTGATGGATCATCCTCTACCTCATCAGTTGATAGAGAAACTGTTATGTTGTTACAAAATATAATTTCTTAGCTCACTAAAGAGATTGCTTCAGAGAATGATAAGGCAGGGAAGAAAGGGGAGGAAACAACATCGCAAATGAAAAAGATGCAAGAGCAAATAAATAATTTTCTTCATTTTCCACAGATTTTTCCTCTGTGTCCTAGTGATGCACCTCGGGTTGTGAAAGGCCTAAGCCTACTTGATTATTATTACACTACAGAAGATTTTGATTCTATGGATGAGGATGGGGATGGAGATAAGGATGAGGATGATGATTTGTAGCTTCTTACTCTTTTATATTTTTTGATGATTTTGTAGTTTATTTTTGGAACATTGATAAATCTTGTGTGTTAATAATTTGATTTTAATGTTTGTATATTGATGATGGTTGATTAGATGTTAAATTTGATTTGATGTTAAATTTGGTTGGTGGGCTGTATTGTATAGAATGTTGATATGGAATGTAGCATATATGTTGTAATTTTTTTTACAAAAATATCAGAAAAACTAACAATTGTGGTTGGTTTAGGAAAAATTATCAAAAAACCGCCCACATGTGGTCGATAACCTGAAAATTTTTATAAAAGCAACCACATGTGGTTGCTTTTATGTAATTAGTTAGTTATTTTCTAAAAATAGTTTTATCAAAACATAAATAATTAAATATACAAAAGCAACCACATATGGTCGC
>NW_025841988.1:0-4550 GCF_002878395.1 Capsicum annuum
TGCTATAGAATCAGTCTAAATCTAGTGGGTGACCCCTGGGATCAGTCGTATATATTTAAATATGCTAATGGGTGATCCCTTAGTATCTAAGTCCTATCTAATGGGTGACATCTCGTACCTAAACTTTCTATGTAGTTCTGGAACTTCGGGATTTCTTCTAGGGATCTCCTTCCTATCTAACAGGTGAGTCACCATCCCTAGGATCACTCGGTGCTGAATCCTGCTCCCATTTGAAAGACTCTGAACTGATTAACAAAGTTGAACTAATTAAATTAACTAAACTTATACTAGTGGTATTGTCTAGCGAAGCTAAACTGAATTTACTGAGTTTCGCTGACTGACGGAATATACTGAGTTTTGAGGACTATCTGACAGTACTATAGTTAATGAGATTGACTGGGAATACCGAGGTTACTGAGATTACTAAGCACTAAGATCACTGAGATTACTGAACTACTAAGATTACTGAGATTTCTGGGTTTTCCTGAGTTACATGACTGACTAAGTTCTATAGCTCATGGCTTGACTGAGAGTATTATAAAAACATGGCATGGCTCTAGGCACACAGCTAATATTTTGGGAACAAGTACCCCCAGAACATGATGGAATGAAACTAACATAGTATGACTTACTTGAACACATGCCCAACAACACAATTCATAATTCATATATTAAAGCACTTCACCAAACATGTGATATGCATAAGCTTGTACATACATGGGGATTTTATGATATCATACTAGTTGGGCATTGTTCCTTTGTCTAGGTATTTAATCAAACACATAGTAGGCATAGCACATGTAGACAACATTATACAATAATTAATCATCATGATTCATCTCTAATTTCATCATCCTAGTGTTTTTTCATAGGTTCACAAGAATATACTTCTATACAAATCAATTCCACATAAAATTGATCACCCAACATGGATTTGAATTCAATTGATCTTTCTCAGGATAAAAAAAAACAAACCCAAGATGAAATTCATAAAGAAATCCATAAACTTAAACTTAGAAAAAATATTCTTGGGCTTTATGGACAAACGGAATCCATGAATGAACACTACGCATACCTTAGCTTTTGATTCTATGAAGATTGATGGAGAGATTCTTGAAATTTGAAGGTGAATTCCCGTGGAATTGAACCTTCTATGAAAACCCTACGGCTTGTTCTTGAGAGTTTTTTGATTAATTGAGTTTAAATTACTGAATTATAGTCAAATCTTGTGTTATAAGGCTTATATAGGGTGCAAAACTGACTCTTTTAACCCTAGGACACCTATTTAATTTCTGAGACAATTTCCTAATTTTCATCCTTGGCGCGATGTGCCACTATCGCGCCAAGTCACTGGAAAGTGACAAATGGGAAATTGCACGGTGGCGCGATGCGGAGCTATCGCATTGACACCTTGTCTACAACCTGGAAATTTGGTGAAGCATGCCAATATCGTGGAGAAATACTAGAAATTGACAATTTCCATTTGAGCTAACTTTGTGACATGCTGAAGGCTCAGGTGATACACTGTCTCACTAAAAATGCTCTAACTCCTCACCTGGGTGTCAGACCCGCTAAGCTCCCTAGTGAGTCAGTTATGGAATGGGATAATGGTTTCATGTCGTTTCTTATCTACTAAGGGAAAAGTTATGTTCTATCTTAAAGCCCAGAGATTGGTCTCCCAAGGGGTGTCTCTATTATTGGTTAATCTAGGTTAAAGATTCTAACTCAGAAAGTCTTTCTTTGCATTCGGTTTTAATGGTGAATGAACCTCTTGAAGCCATCTTGATGAACCTTATGGTGTCTTTCTAATGGGGAGGTTGGTTTGGGATTGGTCTTATTTCATACACTTGTCCAATTTCTATTCTTTCTTTATAAAATGGTTCTAGTTGGGTTAAAGGATCTTAAGGTGAAATTAAGGGATCTCTTAGTTAAAGGATTTGTCATTCTTGATGATTCTATGTGAAATGTTTTATTCTTGCCTGCATAGGGGGAATGGTTACCTGGAAATGCATAGGTTGTCGCTGGGTGACTAAGGAATTTAGGGTGTCCTTCTAGTGGTGGAGGACCTTATAGGTGTATTCCATTTTATATGGTGTACTTTGATAGTACTAAATGGTGATTGGAAGATTCTAGGCTTGAACCTAGATGTTTGATAATGGTAAAGAGAGTATGTTAGCTCGGGATAGCAATGCGGAAATTGAAAAGGTAAATTTTTAGGTTGGATGAGATTGATGACTTGAGGAATACAATAGTGGGAAAGTTTGGACTTATAGGTCAGGAGTTCAGGTTGGGCAAATGGATAGAGCTTGCATGCATCCTTATCCCTATACTTAAACTTTATTGTTGGTATGAAATTGATTTCTCTATTCATCATTTTGAATATGGATTTTGGCATAATAGAGGAATTTGACATAATTACTTATTTAATTGATTTTCTATGGGGTATGATGCATTATTTGTGCTTTATTAATATTTACAGACATTGTGAGATACATGGGAATGGTAAATGAATTTCAGGGTACTATGGATTCCTAATTACATGATTTTGGTCCTGGAAATTTATATGCCCTCAAATTGTTTTTGAAATTACCATTGAATATAATTTTGTCATATGGTTTGACTACTCTTAAATCTTTGCATTGCATAAATGGTTAAAGGAACATGAATTGGTTTTGGTTGAAATTTAAATGATTTTTTAAATTCCTTAGTAGCCACGATTTGATTTTAAATAGTTCTTTTTCAATTGGGAACCTTGGAGTCAAATTGGTTTAATTGTTCTACGTGTCTATGTTGGGCTCTAGGTAGCATTGGGATGGATAAGATTTTAGGTATGGGAGAACCAAATGTCCCTAGTGTACATCTTAGGTGATACCCATTGGTGTGGAGTATTGTGCTTATATGTAGTGGGGTAAAGGTTGATGATTAGCCTTAAAAATTTTTTAGCGGTGGACTTCAAGAGAAAGTCGGGTTGCATATTCTAGTGATCATCTTCTATCTCGATTAAGAGAGTATCCTACTAGTGTGGCATGCATTCTTATAGAGCTTATGCTTAAGGTTTCTATTTTGCATTCGCCTTGTTCCCCGAATATGAGTATTGACTCTACATTTATTATTTATGGTATAGGTGGTTGTGTTTATTTCGGTGTCTATTTCTAAGGACTTCTTTTTATGGTATAGTTTTGTTGGCATGGTTCTTCATTATGGTCTAGGTGGTTGTTATGAAGTACTCCATGCCTTTGGTGTCGTGTCTTGTTCTAGGGTCTTGCCTTGGGAGGCACGAATAATTCTTGTACTTCGGTTCCTTAATGACTTTCCTTATATTAGGATGGTAGTGGATTAGAGATAATGGTAACATTTTGTAAAGGGGAATGTAGAAGTCCCTAAGTGGGGGAGAGTCTAGGATGGCTACTAGAGTTAATGTTTGAAGGCGAGGTAAGGTTGTGGTCATAATAAAGAGTTAGGAAAGGAATAGGTGGTGAAAATCCATTTTGAAATATTAAATGGTGTTAAATATTTTGATGGACAGATCATACCACGAGTATGTAAGCGGTAGGCTTGAATGTTGTGATTGGTAGATATACTCATAGTTGTGTAATGGTATTCATGTCTTAGTAGTTGTATTGGTTTTGTTTTAAATTATAAATATTGGGGATGGTTTGTCCGTGTCTTTTACTTTGGGGTTCCATCTAATGGTGATAGAAGCAGAGTAGCGCTTCAAGATAGATGTAAGGAGTAGAGGCTGGTGGCTTAAGTTAACTCCTCTTAGATTCGGAGAGGCTTGAACATAGAAGTGATATTGAATTGTTAGACTCAAGCTCTTGTATTGATGTCTCAGTAAATTCTAAATCGATTTGGACTTGACCTCAAGCATAAGTCCATTCATCCGGTAATTTATGTTTTGTGGGGGTGTGGATAGTGCTTGGTTGGTTAGGTTCCATTAGGTGGTTTTAGTACTTTGAATTCCTTGTTGTTTTGGGGAGGTTCCTATGATGATCTTGGATCAATAAGTTCACCGGTTGCGAACAAAAGGTATGGCTTCGGTAAAGGTTTTATGGTGGAACTAAAAGTCCAATAAAGCCATTTGGAGGCCGAAGTGGACATGTAGTCCAAGGATCCATGTTGGTTTCTTGTTTTGGAAAATTCATGCGTAAGGTGTGTATTATTCAACACATCCTTGTTTTCTAACTTTGTTAATGTTAAAAAATAGTTTCTCTTGCATCTTTGCTTCCTAACTTAGAGGTTGGGATAAAGGTATTGGGGTGTAGATCGTGCCTTGGGATGTGATGATCTTCTCATCTTGGTTTGTGCTCTTGTCCTCTATTTTGGTTGGGGGAAAGTTTTGTGTGTGTTAATGTGTTACCTCATGCTTATCCTTACCCTTACCCATCATTCGAGGAAGAAAGATCCTAGTGGGGGAGACTGAAACACCCTAGGAATGGGACCCTTTCAAAATTTCTTAGGCTTTGGACCTTTTTGGCTCGGTACGACTCAAGGGAGTCACTCATACCCATTGGATACAAGTTTGGGAATGTCTTGAGGGTCACTCGTAC